>NC_044495.1:36769710-36872210 GCF_902362185.1 Chanos chanos | reverse complement strand
CAATCACTACACAGCATTGGATCCCAATTCATAAATCATTGGCCAATGACTGCAGTCTGAGGGAGCGTCACTCATATGTCATTGACCAATAGCTGTCAAGAGATTTATGAGCCAGTCCAAGCTGAGCTCAAGCCACAGAAAAGTTTTTGGTTTTTTTTTATCTGATCTTTACTCCTTCATATTCATTTCAGGCAAATGATGATGAGGAGAGAGAGAAGGGAGAGGATGAAGCACACTTTTATGGCAGCCGTTATCGTGTCTTGCTCTTTTACAATAAAAGTTGCAACGTCCGGTATTTACTGCTTGCCAGTATAGCTCAAATTTTAGGATCTTGTCCAACAGTAGCTAATGGTCATAATGCATTAGGATGGTATACTGAGGGGGTTGAAGCATTTAAGATCTTTGCTTGATTAGCTGACTAAGTTTCGACCTCAGCACAGGCGCATAAGGTAAATGGACAAATATTTGTTTGTTTGTTTTTCACCCCCCATCACAGTATCATCTAGTGTTGCCCACAACAAACAAGCATAAATGTTTGTGAATTCTGAAGCTAATGGTTCCAATGGTTCTTTATTTACTGAGAAAACTCCTAAAGGACCTGTTGTCAGGAATACCTTCATAACCACTTCGACAAGCTTGTTAATGAGAGGGAAAAGCCATAGTATAGTCAGGTGTGACTGCACTGAGCCAGAGTAGGGCTGGCCGGAGCATTGGTTCCACTAATGAAAATGATCTGAGAAGCCTGCAGTGCTGACTGAACCCAGCGGAGGTGCAGGATTAAAAGGGCATGGACAGTACTGTTTCCTCCTCTCATATCCACCCATTGATTATGCAATTTGAGAATCCCCAACAGGAAAAAAGACTTTCAGCCAAAGGCAGTTTGACGTAAGCGTGTATAAGGCGAAGCCGTGAGAGTTCTTTTCCTTGGCCCCTCCCCCTCAGAATCACAGGGGCAGGAGAGCTGTTTTTTTTGTTTGTTTGTTTGTTTTTTATAGATGTTGAGCTCCAAAGCTCAGGTGAGCGCGTTTGGTTAAGAAGGAGTTAAATTCGGTCCTGTTGTCTGTTGGCTTTGAGTCTCACTGAGCGCCCCATACTGATTTGCCTTCTGGTGGACTGGCTCTATCCCACGGCACCAGGGAGTTCCTGACAGGAAGCTGGGCAAAGCGGTGAAGAATCTGTGGATACCTCAGGGTCCTATCAGAGGGGCTCTGACACCACACTGACAGCCGGGGTTAGCTCTGACCTCATCACGAGAGAGAGAGAGAGAGAGAGAGAGAGAGAGAGAGAGAGACGGGGGGACGGGGGGGGGGAGACTGAATTCATTGCTCGGTTGATGTTTTGCGTCAAGTACTTTCTGCTATCTAAACTGGCCCGCACACCTCTACCCACTGTTCCCTTCCTCCACCCACTTCCCACAGAGAACAGTTTCATGTTTTCATCTCTGTCCCTTCCAAACATGTATCATCACTTAATTAAGACATATGTCACTTTATCAATGAGCCAGTCTTGCCTCTGGAAATATTCCAGAGCTTTTCCCTTGGAGAACGAGTGTGAATGTAGTGCATGCAAGCTGTGTGTGAGTTTTTTTTGACGTGTGCATCTTGCCCCGGAGGGAGTCTGTTTTCTGTGTCCTGTCTCATCTGCTTATCATCATTGTCCAGATTAGAGCAAGGTGCGGTCCTAAAAAGAAAACACATCAACATGTGAAGTGACCATCACTCAGAATAAAGTTTCTAATGGACAAAAAACTCAAACAGAGGAAAGTCAGAAATTATTTACACGACCACCGACAGCCTCCCGATAGAATGTAGTAGTTAAAACAAAGGGCGGTCAGGTTTATTGGACATTTAAACTACAGGGCAGGAGAACACATTCATTCAGATACTTGGGTGGTTTTGAAGGGAGACAGACACAGGAACAAGTAGCAGCATCTGTGAAAAATGCTGTCCTGAATTTCCTCAGGCTCTTCATCGGCATACCATTTGTCACTGCCAGCTAAGGTTTAAATAATTCAGTATCTTTTTTCTTGGCACATTTTGGACTTTGCCAGCGTGAAGTTGGGTCCAGCATTCTGTGTAGAAGAGGCTTTTTTTTCTTCTGTAATCCTCTTTGATGTCATCAAAACACATTAATGTTCAAAGTTTTACATACAATACAGACTGGGAGCTGGTCCTTAAAATCATGATAGTGTGACAAAGAAAGTGATTGCTGAGTGTTTTCTGGGTTTGCTGTGCTGGGTTTTGACTGTTGTTAAATGACTGTTATGTTATTTAACAGTGGGGTTTCTGATGTTAAGTGCCTCTGAACATCTGCAACCACAACCACAACAACCGCTTTACACACACACACACACACGCACAGCTCTAGACCAGTTTAGAGGTATTGCGTAAAACATATTGTGTATTGCGTAGTTTGTGCACCAGGTCAGACACTTTCTCCCCTCCAGTGTTCAGAGCCATTGATTTTCTGTCTCACAGAATACCTCTCCTCCAGCTTTAGCTCCAATGCCTCCATTTAACCTCTCTCACTCTGTCACCCTCACACACCGTCACCTTCACACACCCTTTTCAGCACCACGGTGACCTGGACGACCTACTGTACAACCGCACCTAGTGAGCTGTAAACACTCTACATTTTAACCCAATGTCATCTCTTCTTAGCCCTCCAGGTCTTATTCACCCAACAGCTAAATTAAAACCAGACCGAAGGCCATGTAAAAAATACAATTTCAAATCTACTATAAGAGCCCTTAAGTACTGAACACACCCTGCACGTCTTGTCAGTATTAGAAGAACACAACACTGACATTAAACCTCTGTTCTCCATGCTAATATATTCGTACCTGCTACTGCTGCACACCTTACCAGTAACCTTTCAAACCACCTGTTAAAGTGCTCCAAAGTGACATTTTCTGTAACAGTGCTTTTTTTTGTTTGTTTTAGATATGAACTCATACCATACTACAAATCCCTGAGTCCACACAACTTTTAGAAAAGATATTGTGTAAACCTTATTTACTGAGAACTCATCTCACTGATGAGTCTGCCCTACTCTGATCCACTGTTTCTGCTCAATTCATTTGTGAAGTTCCACTTTAACCCCCCTCAGAAAACCCATGGCCACACAAAGCCGAGTTGAAGAAGAATAAAGATAACGGAGAATCCACTGATGTGACCTAAGCTTCAGTGTTCAAAAGAGGGGTTTTGGGCTGTTTTGTAGTGGTGTCACTGGGTAATTGCGGCAGGTCAGACTCTGAATGGAAGAAAAGACAGATGTTAAGGAAAAGAAAAGGTGAGGCGAAGCCCCACAAGGATCCCAGGCAGGGTCACCAGGAGCTACTCTGGGTTGTCATGGCAACAACGTCTGTGTGCAGAGCCCAGTATGAAAAATAGATCACTCTAAAAAGAAAAGGAATCTTGGATAGACCTCCTCCGAGTGCAGTAAAGCCTCTGTTTTAGCGACGGTAGAGACGAGAAAGTTGGGTTACAAGCTCATAAACTAACCACAATAGCCTCTGGATCATCGTGCCGGCTGAGAGTCTATTGGGATTCACGAAGGATTGTGGTTTTTTTGTTGTTGAAATGTCCACGAAGCTATCTAGATTTGACGCATAGAGAGACAGAGAGAGAGAGGGAGACACTAGACAGTAATGACCCCTTTTTAACCACAGACAGAGAAGCAGCAGGTCTCCAGAATGTCAGAGTGACAAATATAGACTGTGATGATAATTGATTTTCATGGCTGGCTTATGTAAGTCCCTGCTGAACAGATGAGAGCTTGAGTGGTTTGGAATGTTCAGTGAAGTTAGGCTAACTTTGGTTCTGCTATGTTAACCACCCATTCCATATGATTCACAGCAGTTCAGAGACCAGTATGGTACCAGGTTTTTTTTTAATGAAATACAATAGTGTATGCCCACTGACATTCAAAGAAAACATGATTTCAATATACCCACCCAGCTTGTCTCAACTGCTTTATATATATATATAAACAATTGGAATGGTTGCATTTTTTTCATGCTTTGTATCTGGTAATATCCTCACTGCATTTTTTAAATATGTGTCTTAAAAGCATTCAAAATACATTCTGTACCAAAAAGCATATTTCATAAACTACCAGGGCTTGTTGAAAGGGATAGAGAGGATGAAAGGGATTGCTGTACTCTGGCCAGATTTCTTGGCTTATCAGTGCAGTTGCTTTGTCAATGTGAAAGAGAACAACTTTGAAAGGCATCCACATGATGAAAATGACTCTTTATTATACTGTGCACAAACGCAAGATAAAGTAAGCTCATATTTACCATGCTTATAGACCTCTGGGTATTCTCTATTTACAAAGTTAACTATAAAGGGAGAAAGGAAGGATCTGGAAAATCACAGAGAGAGAGAGAGAGAGGAAGAGAGAGAGAGAAAGAGAGAGGGGAGAGAGAGAGAGAAAGAGAGAGAGAGAAAGAGAAAGGGGAGAGAGAGAGAGAGAGAGAGGGGGGGGGGAGGGAGAGAGAGAGAGAGAAAGAGAGAGGGGGAGAGAGAGAGACAGAGAGAGAGAGAGAGAGTGAGAGGGAGAGGGAGAGAGAGAGAGAGAGAGGGAGAGGGAGAGGGAGAGAGAGAGAGATGTTTGTGTAAACACAGGGTTGTTTGTGTATGTAACTGTACTGTCACACTGTAACTGAGCCTGCCTTTTGCAGCTGTCACGAGACCATAATAAACCATCACCTTTCTGGAGATTTTGAATCACAACACAAATACCCAGCTGTACATGTTTTGGCCTGACCTGTCTATGATCTCACTGAGTCCAGCTACTGTATCAGAGACAGCCTCACTGTATATTTACACAGTAATGTTTATCACAAATTTTATACAGCAACGGAAAAATATTTTGCCTTTATGTTGCAGTGTGATAGGTCAAAAATCCCTCACAGTCAAAGAGAACACTGTCTGTCAGTGGGTCAGGTTCTGACATCAGTGCTTGATAATTTACTATAATGCTTCTGTTCATTCATTCTCATCCATGTCTTTCATAGAGCTGTTTTGCTTTGCTTTGCCCACGCTGTGTTAAATTAACAGTTCACCTGTCAGCTGTACCTTCATATTTGTTTCTAAAGCCCATTTATCAATGTAAACCATATGTGGAATTTGTACATCATATTACTTTTATTATTCTCATTATTTTTTAATTCTCTGGCATGCGACAAACTGCAGAGCTAATTTTATGTAAATGTATAATTACAGTTTAGGCGTATTGTTACATACTTACATGTAAACTAACGTATTAGCGGTGCGGTGTAAAGCTAGCTTTGCTCTCAGTCAGCTTAACACTGGTCCAACTGAAAAGATCAGTTCGATCCAGCAAACTCCCCGAGTTACGTCTGTCTATGTTCTCTTAATCTGTTATCTCCTAATGGAAAATTGCAGTGTGTCATCCTGACATGGATTAACAAGAAAAAAAAAAATCAGATTTATTTATGAACATCCACAAAATCCATCGAGCATTGCCAGTGGTTGTGGTATGTTCCATATTTCCCCTGAATAACTTGTTTTCCTCAAAGTCAATGCCATTGGATCAAGTAATAAAGCCTGGCTAGCTTTACTCACCCTGCATGGCCGCACACAAAGGACACATTTCATCATGATTCAGTGTTTAACCCGGCCGCATACTGGCTGTGCTTACAGTGTTATTTATATTAGCCTTTGTTGTTTCTCTCAAACATCATACACAGCTGCGGTTTTATGCATGTGTTTAAGGAGTGGAGGACTGAGGTTTTTTCTTTGTTTAGGTTTTTTTTTACAGGCAAATGTAAATCAGCCTCAAAGATCTCAGGTGTGTGTGTTGTCATGGCAATTGTAGGTTGCTCTCCAGGATGGCCGGCATGAAAGAGCAGCAGTTTACAGAGGAGAAACCACTACTGCCTGAACAAAGAGGACAGGACTCAGAGATGGTGAGCTTCTAGTGTGTGTGTGTGTGTGTGCACTTGTGCTTGCGTAATTGTGATGTGCAAGTGTAGATGTGAGTGGGCTAAATATCAGTGTGTGTGTGTGTGTGTGTGTGTGTGTGTGTACTTGTGTCCTGGTTTTAAGGGGAATGAAAATGTTTGCACACAGTAGAGGAATTTATCTGCTGCTAACCAAGCTCTTTGACTCATCCCAGCCACTTGATGTGTAAAGCGCTAATGTGAAATGACAAGCATAAAAGAACAGTGAAAGGAATGCAGTTTAATACAGTGCTTTAAAAAAAAAGCTGGTCTTGACAAGGGATTCAGCAACATATTTTTACTCTTTTATCCTAGAAGGGTTCTTACGAAGCTTCATTTTGATTGGGAAAATACTCTGGACAAAGTTAAAAATAAATAAATAAATAAAATGTGGAATAATTACAGTAAACTGGACAGTGACTGATTCATGTCGATACTAATTAAGTTGACTGACACACACACTAATACTAATTACAGTGGTTGAGATACTTAAAAGACTGGTGACAATCATTACGCAGCACAGTGGATTATCACTCTAATTAATTCACTGTCTTCACTGTCTGGCTTGAAATGGAGGCCTGCAGAGATGGGGAGAGATAACGCAACAAGTTTTTGTTGTAATCAACTTTTTCAGACTTGCGACTGATGACAGCAGTAGATCCAGATGGCTTGCGGCCAACCAACAAATCTCCCAAGCCCACAGACATAATCTCCCTTCAATTTAAATTTGTTCTAGAGCCGTTCTGGTCCTCCGTGCCCCAAGGGGGTGCTGTAGCAGTTTGCTGTAACCTGTGTTTGTGTTTGTGACACAGCAGGAGAAGGCAGATGTCACACAGTGTAGTGTGAAGGATCCTCCTCACCCCTCGGCCCGCCCCCATGGGTGGCGTGTGTTTGCACGCCGTTGGCTGGGTATGACTCGCCGTAGGACCAGTGGGTACATCCCGGTAATTACAGCACAGACCACGCCCACTGCTTCATGCCATAGGATGACATCTCACATTAAACTGAGTGCCCCTCTTGCCCTAATACACATCTAAAGCAGAACATTTCAGTGTACATTTGAACTAGTGTCTTTTAAAGAAAGATGCTATTGGTAAAGAAATTTTAAAGAAATTTGCTATCAGTAGCACACAAAGTGCTAGATTTATTAAAAACCATGTTTTTAGCTCAAGTAAAATGAATAAATTGGCCATAAGGTGGTACAATACAAACACCAGATAAACAAGTGGTTATGTCTCTGGTCTTCTGCAAGCTACACACTTTTGTGCCTAATTACAGGTAAAGCAAATGTGGCTCTGTGCCTGCTTGACCATTTTAATATTGCATTGCATAGAAGAGAGACACCAATAAAAGGGCCAAAATAAATAAATTACTGACACTGAACAGAATGGGGTTTCATCGAGGAAGTTTATCTTCTTCTAGCGCATACTGCACAATGCCAACTCAGCTTCACAGTGCCCTCTGCCTTTGCTCAATGGTACTGCACAAGGATTTTGAGTCCCAGGGAAAAGAGTGACACCTGCTGGTCCGACAGCAGCTGGCTCTCCCTAACGTTGCCCCTCCCCACCCTCCACCCCCAACCCCAACCATCTGGGTCTCTGCATGAACCAACCTTTTTCTCTAGGTGTGTCCCTGCACTCCGGTTCAGAATCACAGACACTGTTGTTCTGCCTAACCAGAATTTGTTATTCCTGTCAACCTGCTACAATGAACTGTCACTACACTCTAACAAAAATGCAAGACTATTCGCCAAGCCTGACTGTCAATCACCTTCGCAACCTATGAACATAACTACATTTCTGTCCTTCACCTGCTCTGAAAATCCATATGAAGATTCCAAACTGGAGGAGATTTCAAATTCATCTGTGCATGTTGGGGTTTGGTGAATGTTGGGGTTATAGTTGTGACGTTGTGCTCACCTCATAAAACCGAGAATGTTCTCACCAAATGTTTTGCTGACGCCCACCTTTCAACTTTAACCTTAAACACTCTAGAATAATAGAAGGTTGTCAAGCTTTCTTTGGGTGTGATGTTGACTTGGCCTGGAGTGGAAAGCTGGGTGATACCACTGCCATTAAACGTCTCCTCCTCTTCCTCAGAGAGTTTCTCCTTTCTTCTTTGGTTGGTTTCTCACTGTGACACACACCATGCTTCTCCCTCTCTCTCTCTCTCTCTCTCTCTCTCTCTCTCTCTCTCCCTCTCTCTCTCCCTCTCTCTCTCTCTCTCTTTGGATGCTCTCTAACGGTTTCTTCGGTGATCCACTCAGAACTGTGCTCATATTCACATTTAGAGTCCAACTAACTGTCTGTGTCTTTTTCTCTCTCTCTTTTCATCTGCAGGAGAACTGTGAAACCTTTGTGACTGAAGGAGACTGGAAGGTACTAAGTTTAGTTTCTGTTCTGCTTCTGTGCTTTGGTGATGTCTGCTAGGATTACTTTCATATTTTTGAAACTATGAAACGATGTAGCTCAATAAATATCACAGAAATACATTCAGGTTATGCAACACTTCCCCAAAAATGAATGGGAAATAAAAGGAATTAAGAAGGAACTAAAAGGAATTAAAAGGAACTTGATTCATAGTTATTTCCCTAATCTAATAACTACGAATATCATCAATAGGAACAGGGGTGGATTTAGGCATGGGCGACACGGGCAGCTGCCAAGGGCGGCATCTTGGCACAAAAAAAAGGGAGGAGGGTTCGCCCAGGGCGCCATACAAGCCAGAACTGCCACTGAATATGAATAACAAGTATCCATCTGCACTTCACTGTAACATTATATACAATGTGAAAGGTGTAAGAGTGGCTATATGTAGCCTGTTAGCACAGATCTGTTTTAATCAAATTTACCATATCCTGTAAGCGTTCGTATCGCATATTAAACAATTGTCCACTGGGCGAGGATTAATCGGATGTGTTATGATTGCCACATGAAATACAAAAATGCATTGTTATTCCAGCCGCCGAGCACCTCAGAGGAGGTACATATTTTGCATCTATCTAACAAGCTAGAGTAACATTATATGAAAAAGTCTCATTATAACATTCGTAAAACTAGCACGAGCAGAAGATCAAATGTTAACTTTTTTTCGCTCTTTTGTGTGTGTGAGTGTGTGTGTGTGAGTGGGGGGGGGGGGTATATTTCAAATGATGACGTTTGTGTTATAAGGCTGTCTCACGCCTTTCTCTCGCCCCACCTCTCTCATTTCTCTCACCCTCTGTGACTGTGTCTGACGAGAGAGTGTTTAATTAATACAGAGAGAAGATGAGGCAATGGATCTGCATCAGCACGGTCATAAAAAAAAAAAGCTCAAGTTTGTAAAAACTAACTAATGTGATTAGGCAGAGGTCATTAAAACAACTGGTCAAAGTTTTAAAAGAAAAAAAAAAAAAGACCCGTCCATTCTGGCTGTTACGTAAATCGGTTAAAGCTGCAGTGTTACACTGATTTAATCTGTATGCCCCAAACAGATGTTATGGTATTTGTTTTTGTGTGCTGTGGACCCTTGAGTGTGAGTGTGTTAGTGTGAGTGTGTATGACAGCTTGTCGTGGTACTCTTTTCAAAAAATGTCAGTGAGTACATTAGTTATAAAGGTACGGCAGGAGACATATTTGTGGAGTGAAGAAAGGAGAAATAAGGAAAGAGAGAGAGAGAGAGAGAGAGAGAGAGAGAGAGAGAGACAACGAGTGAGAGAGATGGAGTTTGTGTGTTTAGTCGAGACAGCAAACGTTGAGTCAGCATGGAGTGGGTTAATCTCTCTCTTCCGCATTGAAAAACTCACATAGAAAAGAGAGAGTGAGAGAGCATGAATGCAATTAAGTCAGCGAGGACAAAATCTTTTTAGGCAGAAAAAAAAGGAGGGGATAGAGAGAAAGAAAAGAGAGAGTGTGAGAAAAGATGGAGGGAGGGATTGAGTGTTCCATAAAAATGAATGCAGGATATGGGGGCCTCTCTCTTCCCCTTCCCTTTGTCATCAACACAGAGGTCAGCAGCGTGCTGTCCATTCAGCGCGTTCATGTCCAAACGCACGTAAGCTCTGCGGGCACTGTCTTCAGTGCAGGCAATTTAAATATGAGGACCAAAGAGAAATGCAATCCCAAACTTCATCAGGGATCCTAAATACCGCACAGTAAACTTAGATAAAGACGAGACAGAGCTATGGCTGTCACAGTGGGGTTTTTTTTTCCTTTCAGATTTCTGCAATCTGCTCTGTTCACATTGAGCCTGATTTTTGTCTATTAAGAATGAGACAAATCGAGAAAAGAAAGCTCTTTTTTTTTTTTGTCTCTCATCTTGTCTCATTCACTGATGATTTGTGTGCATGAATTGATTGGACAGTGTTGTTTGTGTGTGTGTGTATGTGTGTGTGCGTGTACGTGTGTATGTGAGTGTGTGAATGTGTGCCTGTGTGTGTGTGTGTGCAGGGGGGAGAGAGAGATAGAGAGAAGGAGACAGATTTTAGCAAAAGAAGAGAATACATAAAGCAAATCAAAACACACAACCAACATAAATTTGCCCTAGAAATGGTGCTGAGGACAGACAGAGAGAGAGAGAGAGAGAGAGGACAGACACAACAGAGAGGATGCTCTAGCTGAAACAAGTGTCAGCCAATCAGACAAAGCCAACCACTGCCACCGACCAATGGGAGACAGCAGACCCCCATCACCGTGGCAGCATTTATAAGGCGTGGTTGTATGGGAGGGGGGGCAGTAAGAGCAACAGCATTGCAGTGCTCAGACACAGAGCAGTGGAGTAGACAAGGCAGAGAGAGAGAGAGACAGACAAAGACACACTGCTGTAGACAACCCCAGCGTCTCTCCATCCAACGCCTGAGTCCTATTCCGCAACACGGAGAGGATCGGCCCTGTCTAACTCGTCTCTCTGCCGCCTGCTCTTCCTCCTCCTCCTCCTTTTTCTTCTTCATCCTCTAGTCGCATACACTGAGCAGCCATGCCTGAGTGTTGGGATGGGGTAAGTGACTCTTGCTCTCAGTGTGTGGGAATGCAGTCACTGGTTGTTTACGTTTGCGCGAGAAGGGAATAGAAAGAGAGAGAAAGAGAATGAGTAAGGGTGTTGCTTTGTGTGTGTATGTGTGTGTGTCTGTATGTGTGTGTGTATGCGTGTGTGTGTGTGTGTATGCGTGTGCATGTGTGCGTGTGCGTGCGTACATTGTGTTAACACATGTGATGTTTTTGCCCATCTGTCATACAGATTATTGGGATGAAACCAGTGACCTGATTCATTTCACTCCTTTGATGTAAACGCTGGGATTTTTACGACCCACATGCTCATAATTCATCAAAATAATATTTAAATGAAATCTTCAGAACATAAAATTACACATCTAATTAATCTTGCTTAAGAACAGAGCCTTATTTAAATTGCAGTTAAGAATTGTGTTTAACTGAGAATCATGCTTAATGGGATCATGTTCACTATCCTTTTTCTTTAACTGATGTTACTTCTGTCCTACATCCAGTGAATTTTAATAGAATAGGAATTGATGTTCATCCTGTAGTGTATGAGAAGGTCAGCCATGTGTGAGTTGGCTATCTGACACACAAACACAGTGGCACACTGACACACTATACAGTGCTGCAGAGTCATTGGCATGCAGTACCATACGCTCACATATATGCCACTCAGTCGTAAATAGCACAGAGCATGGACGTGTGTGTGTGTGTGTGTGTGTGTGTGTGTGTGTGTGTGTGTGTGTGTGTGTGTGTGTGTTTTTAAGAAATCTTATATCTGAGGCACATGCCCTTGACCTTGGGGAGGACAAAATGAAAAGATAGACGTGTGTGTGTGTACATCAGAATAGAGATCTTGAAAAGAAAATATGAGAGAGAGAGAGAGAGAGAGAGAGGGAGAGAGAGATGTTTATCTTTCTGAGCTGAATTGGAATTGCAGTCTAGTGTCCTTGACAGTGAGACACATGCATCTGTATTTTCACCTTCAGTCCTGCCCTGAACTTAACTGTTATTTACAATCTGTCCTCAACTACAGTAATGCTTTTCTGAGCATGCTCAGTTATACTGTATATTGTTGAAGATTATTAACCTTGCAGGGGTTTTTTTCCCCTCCACAAAATCATCGCTAGGAACATTCAAACAGAAAAAAAAATGGAATAACACTCTTAAATTTCATAATCTCTGTCAACCAACAATCTAAAAAAAATATTTGCAAATGGCATGTCAAAATCCCCAGGGAGTTTTGTCCATGTCTGCCAGACTCCATTAGGCTTATAAACCAATCACATTCTGCACAGGGGTGGGAGGATGTGTACGGCAGCTGTGCACTACAATATTCACTCAACAAAAATTAGGTGTGTGTGTGTGTGTGTGTGTGTGTGTGTGTGTGTGTGTGCGTGTGCGTGTGTCTGTGTGTCTGTGTGTATTCATGTGTATGTGAGTGGGCATGTGTGTTGGTTGCTCAGTGTTATCTCAAAACATTGCAGATACTATTTGGAGTTGTGCTTGCTCTCCACTTTTCACATGAGGATAGATTGTGTGTGTGTGTGTGTGTGTGTGTGTGTGTGCGCGTGTGTACGTGTGTGTGTGAGCGTGCACACCACGTCTCCATTTTGAATGTATCTGACGAATGTGGGTCAGCATTAGAATTCTGCTGCATTCAGCCAACATTTCTGAGAAGGTCTGTGTGTGTGAGTGAGTGTGTCTGTGTGCAACTGCCCAAAATATAACTAATGTAGGTTAATTGGACAACTGTCCAATTTGTTAACACTAATTAGAAAGAAGGGCATTTATAAAAATGACTGACCTGAAGATTTTATCTTGTGTTAGTTTACACACAGTTATCCCCTATATCTTATGAAAAAAACCATAACAAACAAACAAAAAAGCAGATGCTTTGCACAACTTTACAGCATCATTTCTATGTCATGAAATGGCCTTATTTCAACCTAAAAAGAAAAGAAAAGAAAAGAAAAGAAAAGAAAAGAAAAGAAAAGAAAAGAAAAGAAAGGAAATTAAATGCCTTGCACTATCATCTTCCTATCCTGAAATGGCCACAATTCATTTGCAGGTTTAATCCAAATTTAACTGATCAGATAACTGCCAGTAGAGGGCGGAACTTGACTGACTGAAGGTTAACTGAAGGTTACTGAGCCAATCGTGTTGTGTTTCAGGAGCATGACATTGAGACCCCCTATGGGATGCTGCATGTGGTGATCCGTGGGGCGCCCAAAGGAAACAAGCCAGCTATCCTCACTTACCATGACGTGGGACTCAACCGTAAGTGTGTGTGTGTGTGTGTGTGTGTGATTTCTTACACACAACTTACATTGCATAAATACTTACTATATGTACACAACAAACTCTAAAATATTCAGACATGTCATGAGCCTCTACTAGCAGACAGTGATGTCATTGGTACCATAGAAGACTTTGGTTCCTGTTTGGACAAGGAAAACTGAAGAAAACTTCTGATCTGACGGTACTATTTATCATAAACCCAGTCAACCCATTTGGTAAAACTAAACGTATTAAGAGAGGAGTGTAGTTATTAACATGCCTGTGACCCAACATTAAATTTAACTGTACCTGATTTACGAACATGAATATGAAATACTTTATTAATCCCGAGGGAAATTTGAGTGCCACAACAACACCATCCAGCACAAATCAAAACACAACAACAGAATATAATAGATAACAGAAAATAATGGAATTGAATTATATTAAATTAAATTAAATTAAATTACATAGGCTGCATCTGTCATAATCACATGCAATGTGGAGCCACTGGAGCCACTGACTGGTGTCATTAATGAAAATTAAAAATCAAAGGTGCTGAGATCAGATAACCAGTTGTTTTTTTCGTGGCTGTATATATGATTATCAATCTGATCAAAATCGGTTGAGACAGGAGATATGTATGGAAGACCACACCAGTTGCGTATGAAGATCTGAGTAATGTTCCTGGGTTTGAATTGTTGCATAAGACACTTGTTCTTTGCTCTCTCGGTGTACAAAATGTTTTCTCGGTGTTAAATGCGTGTGTGGAATTTGACACCGAGGCTGAATCATTGCTAGTGAGAGGTGTTGACTCTGCTTGTCAGAGGTGCTAATTGAATGGTATTCTTGTCTATCACAGTCAAGCATTCCTCGACTGCCAATCATCTGACTGCATTGTTAAGTTTGTCTCTGCACTGTGCTGTGAACACAGCAGTACACCTCAACGACAGACTGACAAGTGCAGAAATTAGATTCTGTTTTGTTTGTTTGCTTGTTTGTTTTTTGGGTGGGTGGAGGAGGGGCTGACCTGCAAGGGCTAAGGATTAGAGACATGTTTGTAATATTTTTGCTGTTGTAATGGACTTTTGTTTCATGAGTTCTAAATGGATTTTGAGCTGAAGCTGAGATAATCTCACTTGTTGTCTAGCATAATGTAATCTCACTTTGCCCTGCATGCTTGTTGACAAAGTCCACTTTTCACTTAGTTCTTTTTTTTTTACTAACATCATTTTCATTCTCCCCACCTCCAGTTCTAAATTAGCCACAGCACTATCCTTAGAGGGGGAGGGGAGCAGGCAATGAACATACCGTTGACCTTAGATAGTGTTCCCTAATCTCATCTACAATGCATTTACTCTTCACCTTCACCAAGGGTGTGTCACTCATCTTTCATTTCCCCCCTCCTCTGTCTTCTCCATCAGCTTCTTTTTGTTTACCTTGTTGACCTTCCTCTCCTCTCCTCTCCTCTCCTCTCTGTTTTGCTGTTTTGCTCGTTCAAAAGTCAGCCTCCATCATCCATCATTCCACTCATCCATCATTCCATCCATCCATCCATCCATCCATCCATCCATCCATCCATCTGTCCCTCCGTCTGTCCTTCCGTCCATCCATTTCCTCAACTCAATACTCCAGAGCTTAGCTCCTTAATGTTGCCCTATTCTAAATGAGACTGTCCTGAGAGAGTGTTAAAGAGAGGAGGGGACAGACAGAGAGAAATGTAGGTCAGAAAAACATCCCTCTCATGCAGCGGTGGAGAGAAGAAGTAGCGGGTGAGGGGGGTGGGGGTGGGGGTGGGGGGGTCATCACTGCGGCACAGCGGATAAGTTGCTCTAAGCTCTTCCTCCTGCAGCAGATGTGGGCATTAGTATGCGCGGCCAGCTCTCTCTCTCTCTCTCTCTCTCTGTCTCTCCACTGCAAACCCACTGCCTGAGTCAGTGAATGCACCTCAGGCAGTGAGAGAGAGAGAAAGAATAATGGTAGGGATGGGTGGAGGAGAGAGAGAGAGAGAGAGACTGGAGGAAACATTGACCTATATAAAATGCATAGTCTGACTCAGGGAGACCAGCCAGACTGCAGAGAGAGAGAGAGAGCGAGAGAGAGAGAGAGAGAAAAAGAGAGGAGAGGAGAGGAGAGGTATAAAAACGCTGGAGGAAAATAACAAAGACACTGGCCTATATCTAAGCGCAGTAGTGTGTGATGAGGAGTGGGGGGTGGGGCATGGGGAAATGGGTCATCGTAGCTGGAGGGGAAAAAAAAGACACAGGATGAGTCAGGCACGGCACGGAGCGACTGCGCTTCCAACCATGGAGGGGTCACCTTCGAACTCCCAGTCATCAAAGTTGGTCTGGTTCGCCCAATCAGAAGTGCAGTTCCCACCCACGCATGAATCGTGATGGTTGTTGGTAGAACTTTGAGACTCTTTTGTCTGTTGCCCGACTGCTTTTTAACCAGGTGAACAAGGCTACAGAGACAGACGCTGAGACGAGCAATTTGTTAGTTCTGCCTGGAAAGTTAGACAGAGCGGCATGATGTACATTATGTTATTTTATTTATTTAGTTAGTTAGTTAGTTATTTATCTAGTTATTTATTTATTTTTCTGAGAGCTGAAAGTAGGGCAGCAGCTCCAGTGAGGTGATGTCAGCTGTTTCAACTTATACTCTGTGTCTTATCTGCAGCTATTTATGGAGGTGTTGATACGTGAGGGAGAGTGGAGCCAAAGCTTGTGAAAAATTCACAAAGGTGCAATCCATCAACCCCACAGTCTCCAGCTTAACTTTCCCTTTTTGCAGTGCTTGCGGATGCAAAGACATTTGGTTTTGTATCACACATTACTGTCGCCTAAAAATGAAGCAGTGCTGAAACAATCACTGAGTGTCTTTTTTTTTTTAATGAATTACAGATTATGTGGCTGTTGCTGACAGGTTCAGTAAAGTGAAATTGCCTCTGTGTAGATCAGTCCATTGGAAATATGCAGAAACTGAGTGTTTCAAATGAATACGTAGTGTTTATGGTCCTATCTCGACCACTCTGTTTGCTTAAATGGAATAGGAGGGAGACAAACAGATAGTTTATCTCTAAGTTCTTTAAGTATGTCTTGATTGGCATTGATTCTCTCTCTCTCTCTCTCTCTCTCTCTCTCTCTCTCTCTCTTTGTGTGTGTGTGTGTGTGTGTGTGTGCCTGTGCGTATGCGTGTGCGTGTGTGTGTGCGTATGCATGTGTGTGTGTGTGTGTGTGCGTGTGCATGTGTGTGTGTGTGTGCGCAGACAAGCTGTGCTTCAACACCTTCTTCCACAATGAGGACATGCAGGAGATCACTAAACATTTTGTCGTGTGCCATGTGGACGCCCCTGGCCAGCAGATTGGTGCGGCCCAGCTCCCACAGGGGTACGTCTTCATTTTCTCTCTTTCTCTCTCTCTCTCTCTCCCCTCTCTCTATTCCTTATGCTTTCTCTCTTCGTTAAACACACACACACACACACACACACACACAAAATCCAAAAAAAACACTCACACTCTTTCCTTTCCCTTCTTTCACTTTTCAAGAAAAAAATATGCACATAGAAGTGGAACAGATTAAATGATGCTTCAGAACTGTTGTCTATTTCCCCTGTGTATTTTCTCTGTGTTATGAATATTGTGTGCCTTTTGTTGTTAAGCTATCAGTATCCAACCATGGACCAGCTGGCTGGCATGCTGCCCAGTGTGGTACAGCATTTTGGGTAAGTCTGATTTATCTTGGGTACCAGGGAGACCATATAACATTGCTACATTATACAAACGGATTTATCAATTGATGCCTGTGCTTCTTTATTTCCAGATTCAAGAGCATTGTGGGAATTGGAGTTGGAGCTGGAGCTTATATCCTGGCTAAATTTGCTGTAAGTCGTCTTTATTTCCATAGTTTCTGTTTTTCTTTCTTTGTGACACACTTGAAGCAGTTGAATTAGAACCCCTCTCTCCTTCTCTTTCTCTCTCTCTCTCTCTCTCTCTCTCTCTCTCTCTCTCTCTCTCTCTCTCTCGCTCTCTCTCTGTTCAGCTGATTTTCCCAGACCTGGTGGAGGGACTGGTTCTGCTCAACATTGACCCTAATGGGAAAGGTTGGATTGACTGGGCTGCCTCCAAGGTCAGTATTACAGACTGATCTTTCGGTATATATACATATATCTGATCAGGGCGACCAACTGATCTATCGGTATATACACATATATGTGATCAGGGCTACAAACAGGGTACACACAAAGAGTGTCAAATAAATAATTATATCTTTTGCTCTCTTTATTTCACCTTTAAATCACCTTAGTCTCGCAGCTGACAGATAGATATATCCTCTCAGCCATCAGAATGATGGCCCAAACTTTGGTTGCACACTCCAAACATAATGATCAATGTCAGCTTTTGTTTTATTTATTTATCTCTTTGTTGTGAGAATAAAGACACTGTATGCCTTCTTTTTTCCCCATCAGCTTTCTGGGCTAACCAGCGCTCTTCCTGATACTGTCCTTCCCCACCTCTTCAGCCAGGTCAGGAAAAACCATTTCAACACCCCCCAACCCCAACCCCAAACACACACACACACACACACACACACACACACACACACACACACACACACACACACACACACAGACACACAGACACACACACATAGTGTTTATACTCTCAGCTCACATTCATTTTTTCCGTGAACCAAAAGCATTTAACTAAATTCATTAATTAAGACTAATTTAACTTTACCTCCTGGTTTTACTCATAGGAAGAGCTCATGAACAACACTGAGCTGGTTCAGAGTTACCGCCAGCAAATCAACAACACCATTAACCAGCATAATCTGCAGCTCTTCTGGAACATGTACAACAGGTAACTTACCAGCCAGTCCTTCACTGCACAACAAGCTCCCAAATTACTAATAGAGTGTCCGCTTCTGTCTGTGTGTGAGTACGTGTGTGTGCGTGCGTGTGTGTGTGTGTACGGTCTTGCATTCAATTTTCTCTGTCTCTCTCTCTCGCACGCTCTCTCTCTCTCTCTCTCTCTCGCACTCTCTCTCTCTCAGTCGTAGGGATCTGGAGATGAATCGCAGTGGGACTGCACTCAATGCTAAGACCCTGAGGTGGGTGACATTTTTACACATGTGACTGCTCTTTCCTGTGGCTTTATGTGCCCTAACATATTTCAATCCAGTCAGAGACACTGATTTCCTCCCCTTGTGTTCCACAGGTGCCCTGTCATGCTGGTGGTCGGAGACAACGCCCCAGCAGAAGAGGGCGTGGTCAGTCCTTCTGCACATCCCTCTATCATTTTTGCACACTCTATTGCTTATACTGCTGCTTTTAATTCTTTCCCTCATTCTCACTCCATCTTGAAAGCACCCTTTTTCGTCCTTCACTCTCTCTTTCTCTTTCTCTCTCTCTCGCCCTCCCTCTCTCTCCCTCTCTCTCTCTCTCTCCTGCTGTGTGATATGTGTGTAGTAGTGTTGGCAGGCAGGAAGTCTGGAGGTGTGAATGCTTTGGCCTTCATTGTGAGAGGCAGACAGGGCAGGCATGTCCCTTCCTCCCAGGGCTATGAGATGACTGGGCTGCCCAGGGCTGGTTCTGTGCCCTCTCTGAGGTCCAGATGGACCCGGGTCAGGCTCTGGAGTCTCCTCGGGCCTTGTGTGTGCCAGATATTTTTATCTGTGTCTGGGCTCTTAATCTGCCACACGAGTGCCGGGTCAGTGACTCATCCCATCCTATCAGAGCAGCAGAGTGAGCTGCCCCCAACACAGGAGGGAGGGAGAAAAGATGAGAGAGCACTATGTTGCACTATGTGCTGTGGAGGTAGAGAGAGAGAGAGAGAGACAGTGAGACAGAGATAAACAGGGAGAGGGAGAGAGAGAGAGTGAGTAACTGTGAGAGAGTAAGACAGAGAAAAAGACAGAGAGCGAGATTTACAAATAATCATATGTATACAGAATAAAAATGGACCTGATTGAAGCTGACAGTGAGAAGCGAGAAGCTGAGAGGAGTCGCAGACAGAAGTCAGTCTGAATATCTGATATATGCAAATTTCTGATCCTGACCCATAAAACATGACGTACCGACTGGGCAAACCGGTGTTTCATTTGCCGTGTTTCTCTGTGCTGCTAAATTCTGAATGAGTGCAATCTCAGCGCAGTCTAGGGCGTCTGCAGCCTAAACGCAACCGCGCAGCTCTGTCGCAGCTGAGCGCGATGGTGACTCATCGCTGCAGTACTGCAGTTTCTGGGTCAGTTCTCTGTTTCTCCTCTCATCCACACCGCCCCTACCCCCCCCCCCCCCCCCACCCACCCCACCCTGCCCCATCTCCATCTCCATCTCCATCTCCATCTCCATCTCCTTCACTCCATCACATTGTCTTTTTTTTTTTCTCTCTGTTCCCATTCAGTCTCATCCTGCTGTCCTTGTCCTCTGCTGTTCTCTTTCAGCCTGTCCTCTCTGTCATGATGAAGAGATCATTTTCATCCGATGTTTACCGTGATCATGTGATGTGCTCTTCTTTGTACAGGTTGAGTGCAACTCCAAACTGGACCCGACTAACACCACTTTCCTAAAGGTATTAGTCATACTGTCAACCACAATTAGTCTTCCAATCTACTGTTCTATGTTCAATTACCTACAAATGCAATTCCATTTCAAACTGATTGATCAGTGAGGCTATAACTGATATTGATATTCGGGGCTGTTACGGATGTATTATTGAGGAAGTGATGCTGAACTGAGTAATGAGCTCTTTTTGTATGGTAATTATTCTTTCTCTATCTCTCTCTCTCATTCTCTCTATCTCTCTCTCTCACTATCTCTCTCTATCTCTCACTCTCACTCTATCTCTCTCTATCTCTCTCTCTCACACTCTATCTCTCTCTGTTTCTCTCTCTCTCTATCTCTCCCTCTCACTCTCTCTATCTCTCTCTCTCACTCTCTCTTTCTCTCCCTCTCTCTCTTCCTCGTAGATGGCAGACTCAGGTGGACTGCCTCAGCTCACCCAGGTAGGACTGTCACACACATACACACACACACGTGCACGCACACACACACAGAAAGACACACACACTCATGAACATCAATCTTGTTGATTACTGTTATTATTCCAAGCCACATAAATGTGCATGTGCACGTCTTATTGCACCAATTCACATATATCACATGGTGATGCTGTAGCCAGTATGTGTCTAAAGTAAGATTTTCTCTCTCTTGTTTTCCAGCCTGGGAAACTGACAGAGGCTTTCAAGTACTTCTTGCAGGGCATGGGATACAGTAAGTGTCAAATCAGCTTGCTGACTGAGTAGTGGTACATAAAACATTGCATAGTTAGATATGAATTTTGATCCACAATCATTTTATTAATTAGTTCAATTCTCAGTGGTCACTCACTGTTAATTTACTGAAATATTCTTAGGGCCTCCTCCTCCCCAGTGTGTGTGTGTGTGTGTGTGTGTGTGTGTATGTGTGTGTGTGTCTGTGTGTATGTGTGTGTGTATGTGTTGTTGCTCTGTGAGACTGTTCAGTGTAGTTGTTGTCATCTTAATGGTGTGCGTGCCTGTGATTGTTTGCGCGCGCGTGTGTGTGTGCGTGCGTGCGCGTGCGCGCGCGCGTGTGTGTTTTGTGATGTCGTTGTTTTAATCCTGCACTGTGTGTTTTTCCTGCCCTTCTCTCAGTTGCATATATAAAGGATCGGAGGTTGAGTGGAGGGCCAGGTACTTCCAACTTCCTGTTTGCCTCTGTCCTCCTTCGCCTCACGTTTAACCAATCATTTTAAACTATAGTGTTTTTTTTTTCATTACATTTTTCTTTCACTTTTATGTCTCTCTCTAACTTGTAGATTATTTTCTTCTTCTTTTTTAAATTCATATCGCAATCTATGGTTTTTCCTTCAGAGGAAAAATGCTGCTATCGTTTCTCCCACGCTCTGAAAGCCATTGGATTGCTTTTCATGCTCCTTGCATGGCATCTAGGTCAGAGAGGCAGCTCTTGAGTGGGTTTTGCAATCCTACACACACACACACACACACACACACACACACACAAAAAAGCTCTTTTTTGTCCTTTTGTCTGTGACTCTTAACCAGTCTTGATCAGTTTTCTTCATCATGATCAGAGAGCATTGTGAAAGAACCAGGGTGAAAGTTCAGCACTTCCATATAATTTCAGGCTTTTTAGCTGATAACAATGATATGCATCTTGTGTTTTTCTGCTGAATTAGAGTTACTCAAGCTTTTTTTTCCCCCTTAACAATGGGTGTACGTTGATCTGATGATTTTGAACAGTGTAAGTCACTGTGTTAGAGTTACTCAAGAACTGGGTGGCATAATCTTCTTTCTTCCCTTTACAACTAAAGGTCATAAATGGACCTAATGAACTTGAACTGTGCATGTCATTTGATGTTACTCTTAATGTCTGTGGGTTTCATGATCCAAAGCCATAAAGTTATGGAGAACTGAGGATTTTAAGTGGCTCTTTGACAAGTGCACAGATAACAGTTTCACAACAGACACGACTGGCGTCAACAGAGGCTAGGTAAGACAGGCCGAAGGAGGACTTTTAAAAGGCCAACCCACCTCCAGACTACTTTCAAAATAGGACAGCGATGAAGCTCAGTTAGCAATGAAGCCGGGAACATGCCTGTTACACGCTGAACTATGGCAGCAAAATTGGTTTGCCTTACATGAGGCCCTGTAGCAAGACACCTGAATGCCTGCTCTCAGATATGCTGTTTTTAGCAGCAGTTTAGTAGCCACGTGGCTCATCATTAAAAACACTTGAGCCATTTGTTAAACACACAAACAAACAGAAAACAGTATTTAAAAAAAACAAAGTGCTCCCACTGGTTTGAACTGCAGCATGAGCAGGTGAAGGAAAGACCCGCTGTATTGAGAACACAGCATGTGACCTCTGCTCCTTGGCCACACTTTCTGTAACGCTTAAAAATCTCTGTGAATGTCCTATGAATATTATACCCCCCGCCACCCACTCACCCTCTCTCTCTCTCTCTCTCTCTCTCTCCTTCTCTTTCTCCAGTGCCCTCTGCCAGCATGACCCGTCTGGCGCGCTCCAGGACAGCGTCTCTGACCAGCGCCAGCTCTATGGACGGGTCCCGTAACCGGGCCTGCACACACTCTGACAGCAGTGAGGGCGTGGGCCAGGTCAGCCACACTATGGAGGTTTCCTGCTGAGCTACTCCTCCGTCCAGCTCTCCCTATACACTCATGGAGGAGCATGAGAGAGAAGGAGGGACTGAGAGAAGGATGATAATGATGATGATGATGATGATGATGATGATGATGATGATGATGATGATGATGATTGTGATGAGGCAGGAGGAGAAGATGCTGTTGTGTGGTGATTGGAGCTCTACGTTTCTCTCAGCCTGTTTTTTTTTCTCTCTTGTTTCTTCTTGCCCTTGTTAACTTCCTGCCCCTCTCCTCTACTTAACTGTAAAACTTAAACTTTAACTGTAACCTCTCCCTTCTGAATCATAGTAAGCTGTTTCTTTGATTTGTTTGTTCCACACAGTAACCACATTGTTCCTTTTGATCAGAGTGTCTGTATTCGTGACAGTGTCTCCCTTCACCCCCTGGCCTGCTGCCTTTGCCCCCTTCCTCAGACTACGTTTCCCATCAGCCCCTGCCCCTCAATCACTCCTGTCCCATGACAGTCTTTGTGAAATGACTGGCAGGATGATGGGTGGTTGGAGGTAATAGGTAAATCAATAGGTTCTTAGAGAGAGGGGAGATCCCTTGAATGACAAAAAACCATGAAGCTGCTAGAGGGACATTTTGTAGTAGTGTTTAAGCACTCTCCCTCTCCGGTGTAAGGAAAGGAAAAGTTTGGAAGAATTGGAACAAATGGAAAATTTCAGCCTGTTGTAGACGTTGAACACAGGGTCGCAGCAGCAGACAGCCACTCATCTCTCAAGGATATTCCACAATGTCTGCATTTGAAACGAAACATTGGCAGTGATGTAAAACAGCACTGGACAATCTAAAAAAAAATGACCAGCAGAATGGTTCATGTTTCACTACCATACCATTTGAATCCATTTCCCATCGTCAAACATACAGTCTCCTGCCCCACCAAAGAGCAAACACATATTCAGCACAATTAAGTTCCAAGGTCATCTCTACAGTAACTTCAACCCACACAAGGGAGTGGTTCTGCCTGGTATCAGTTCAGAATGGTCTTTTTCCTGAATGACAATCACACTCTTACCCAAACCAAACCGGGCCTGAGAGCTGAGGCAGAACCTGTGGGATGGGAATGGAGTTATCATAAAGGGGAGGGACATGGTCCCTGGGCGGCATGGTGTTCTTATCCAGGGTTGTGGTATGGTCATAGGCAGTGGTGTAATTATTTAAGGGGAAGTCATTCACCTGAGGGTTTTCCTCAACAGTGGTAGGGTCATTTGCAAATGGGTATTCTGTGGAGGTAATGGAATTGGGGGCTGTTGATTCATTGAGGGTACAGTCATTTTGTAGTAATGGTTCGGGAGGTGGGGGTGGGGGTTAGTCAGTCAAATACAGAGTGGTTGTTTAGGACAAGTCTCACAGCTCAGACCCGAAATGTTGGCTTTCCTTTCTCCTACAGCACCCAGCCCCTAACATGAAGAAAATACCAAAGCTGCACTCACATACACACCATGAGGGCTGGGCTCTGTGTGGGAACGGGACCCCATCACACACACACACACACACACACACACACACAGTCAAACACACAGAAACAAACAAAGGCACACGAACGCAAAAACAGAAAAAAAAAACCCATATTCATTCATACTGAACTTCTCTACCTATAATTTTATAATCAATAATGCAAAAAACAAACAAGTAAAAAAAAGAAACCCTCACAAAAACACACACACACACACAAACAGTCCGCACATTTATACTGTATCTTTAATACGGACACCGTCATTGCAGTTGGTCAATATTCTGGCCAGTGTCCACTGTACAGCTTTATCATTGGCTCTCAATACACAGGGTGACAACTTCAATCAAAACTAACTCATAAACAGCTAACCCTTAATGTTACGGCAGATAGTACTGAGAATAGCAACCTTGAGATGACTGGCTTGTACTGCTGCTCGCAAACTGAAGCAAGACATTGATTGGACCAATTAGAAAAAAGTTGGAACCACAGTCTTTCATTACAGTTCTTATTAACGTTTCAGTATTGACTTTTCTCTACCATTCACCTGAATGTCAGACTCACGTCTCTCTCCGTCATGGAGGACGAAGTGATACCATCACCACTACAGGGGTGTTTCCTGTGTTTCTGTCTGTAAGGGACGGGGCTTTTTGGAGCTCTCTTGCTCCACGCTCGGAATGTAGGGCAATCCCCACCCACCCAAAAAACCCCGCCCCCTTTAAATATCATAAGGTGCCCCGCCCCTCACAGACACGTCCAGTCGCCCCAAAAAGGGCTAAGCGCATAGGTCTCCATTTATGGTTTTCATCACTGTCTTTCCATCACTAGTCTCAAGCTCAAAGCATCTATTGTAAATAATGTACAAATCTACGTGAAGAGTTGGTAAAAATACAGAAATGTCTGTTATGGAAAGAAATGTGAAAGATGAAAGGGAGAGGAAAAGAAAAAGAAGGAAAGAGAGAGAGAGAGAGAGAAAAAAAACACATAAGAATAAGAAGTATCAAAGAGAAGGAAAAGAAATTTTAGTTTAAGGGGTGCAAAACGTGCCGTCAGGAGAGAGCAGCAGGGAGAAAGGAGGAAGGTGTTTTATGTGCAAAACATCTGAGGAGAAGAGGCAAGGGGAAAGGACATGGTTTGGGTCTCCCCCTTTTTTTAAAAAAAGAAATAAACTTGGGCACCCCCCCCCCCCCACCCCCCCACCCCCCCACCCCGCATGCATGCACTTGCGGCATGCTGAAGCATGCTTGTGTGGTTGTGTTTCGTCCTGTGTTTACGCGGCTAGCGTCTTTTTTTCACGACATATTGAGAGACGAAGAGCATGCCACTGAACCTCATCCTCTTCAGTTTCCCCGACTTTCTCACAGCTCCATGACTGCCTAGGGGCAAACCCCCCCGAATGTATTTTGTCCCTTTTTAAAGTGCTGTAAAGTATCGTTAGTGCCCTGTCCCCCCCACTCCCCATCCTCCCATCTTGCCTCTAATGCTTTGACAAAATCTGCCTCTCTCACTCCTCTCCTCTATCCACAACCCCATGCGCTGTAGATACTCGCTGTTTTTAGAGCTCACCCACATGAGGAAGGTCTCCAACGCTGTCCTTGTGTCGTGGAATTCCTATACCTCCCCCGAGCTCTTCTTTTTATATATGCATATTTTGATGGTACTTAATTTGCCTGTGGTACATCTTTTCCTGTGAGGTTTTTCTTCAAATTATTACTATTACTCATTATAATAGTATAATTACATTTAGCCATTGTTTTGTATTGAGCAATAATTTATTGTGTTTCCTGGTTTTGTTGGGAGTTTTCCTCCCCAATACTAAGATATGTCTATGGAGATAATAGGATTGACTCTAACCAGTTTTGTCATGAATAAAAGTAAAGTGTTCATGTAAAATGTCACTGTCTGTGTAATGAACATATATCAAATAAAGAAAATAATGAGAACAACACAGAGCCTTCTTCTTTTAAATGGACCTTATGTTGCTGAATGAGTTCAGCGTCCGGTCTTTGAAGAGCAAAGAGTCTGATAATATAACTGACTACTCAGCAGACAATTTTTAGTTCTTTATATGGAATATGTGGAATGATGGCCCTGCTGCAGCTACTGCAGACCAAAGGGAGTGAGCATGTTTGAAAAGCATTACGGATAAGATTTTCTCCTCTGTTCATTCAGGAACGGTGCTTAAAAAGTGAAAAATTTGAAGACTGGTTGTGTAATAATAAAAGAAGTGCAACCTAGAGGGACTTCTGAGTGTGCAAAGCACAGCTGAAAATCAGTGATTTGTCTAATGAGGAGAGACTAAAATTAGTGATTTGTCTTATGAGGAGAGACTAAAATCAGTGACTAGTCTTTCCATCAAAACTCTTCAGATATTGAACCTTGGTATCAGTCTATGAAAAGAAAATAACAAAGCAAAATATGCTGCATATCTTTTATTAAGGTTTATGTTAAAGCATTATCATTTTAAATCTCTGTGCTGTAGTTTGATGCTTATGCAGGATGATCAATTTCAAACAGGGTTCAGCTTGCTAAGTCATATAAAGCCATGAAAGGTAAAGCAAACTTATTCAAATATGACATTGTACGTGAGGAGGTACGCATCACTGTAGACATACAGCATTTGATCTCGAGGGCTGTAGTTGAGGGACTGGATGTTGGTGTATGGTTTTTTGATGTGAATGTGCAGGTCATAGCGCTCCTGGCCAGTCACTGTGTCAAAGGAGTAGAAGATCTCCTCTGTTTCTTTGTCCAGGTAACGTGTGGCATAGAGAACTCCACATGCCATGAAGGTGTTGGTGGCCGTGCGCTTGTGCAAAGAGGTGTTCCATGTGCGGCCCAGGGCCGGAGGGCTCCCGGCCTCTACCTTGCTGATGATCACATTGCCAAAGTTGTTTGGTGCTGAATACATAACCCAGACGCCAGACTCATCAGTGGCCAGGTCCAAGTCAGTGTAGCTGTAACAGGCTCCTAGGTGGCAGAAAGGGTAGCTGTTGTAGTACCCTGAATCTTTGGGCAGGGAAACAGTGGTGACTTTCTGCAGGGACATGCTGAAGCGACAGATGGAGGGTGAATAGTAACACTGGTAATAAAGTGCTTCACCGTACATGACCACGTTGGGTCCCTGGATGGTGTTGGTGGTGGGGTTGGAAGAGGCGATGACCACGTTTCTGACCTTCACACCAGCAATCAGAGAACTCAGACTGCTGTACTCACTGATGTAGTTGGCATACACGTTACTGCTGGTGAGTGCCACCAGCCAGAACCAGTTCTCTTTCCCTGCAGGTGGATTTGCATCCTGACCCCATGCACCATAAGAGTAGGATGTTCCATACTCGGTGCCTGTGTTGGTTTTGGGTCCTGTCACGTTCACCAAGCGACCGTGAGGGCAGTGACCTACAAGAAGAACAAAAAAACAGAAAAGCTGAAACTCCCTCACGTCATAAATGGTACAAATTTAGTAGCTGAGGAATAAATTTTCTGATTCCTCCCCTTGTAGGAAAAAAGAATTGTGCCTTTTCCACACTATTTAAGTTAATGAGTCCTGAGAGGAGGAGCGATCTAACAGGAATTTCTCAAATTCATTTCAGAACTATTTCGGATCCCTGATGTCATTGAGTGCATTCACTATACTGCCCTTATCTATTCAAAGTACAGAAATCAGAATATGGAGACATTTGTATTTGTGATGATGAATGCAAGCTTGTCACCTCTTTAAATACTGGACTACAACTAAGTGGTTTCAGAATGTTGCTACAAAAAGATCATTTGAAAAACAAAATGAACAGAACATTGTCTGAATATTACCTGGCTCAGGTGTAGGAGGTGGGGGTGTTGCCTCCAGGTCATCCCTGCACTTTGTAAGCTCCCTCTTTAAACGTTGGTTCTCCCTCTGTTTTTTTACCACTTGCATGTAATCGTATGCCTCCAGCTCTTTCATCTCTTCTCTCATGGTCTGCAACTGAATTGAGGAAAGAGCACTTAATATTAACATGTGACACAGACCCTTACTGTCTACTCTGGAGGAAGCAATTTCTGAACATTTGTATAGCAAAGGGAAAGTTTCTTTTTTGTACAACATGTTGGTTTCAGGTTCTACTGAGTCCTCTGTGGGCCAGCTGAATGCCTGGAGGGAGGATATGCAGGAGGAGATCTCCTGGGAGGAGTGGGGTACCGTATGCTTGGAGACCCATACTCAAACGTGAATACAAGGCTATTACAAGTTAACTGGCTAATGTGCACATATATAACTCCAGTCAAACTGCACAAATTTAACGAAAATATCCCAAGCACATGCATTAAGGGTGAACAAGTGCGAGGAGATTACAAAGTTCTGGAGGGATGTATTGCATGCAATATGTAATATGCTGGACATAAATCTACCTTTACACCCTAAATTGTTCATACTAGGCATGTGTCCAAATGAGCCAACAAAAAGGAAGCACTTATTAACAAACACAAACCAGTCTGCTACATGAGCCTGTCTCGTGTGAACAATAACAGTATGGGTATATATATGCTTGCATATATACATATGCTTGCTCCATGCTAAGTGACTAATAGCTTTATCATGGAAAAATGTAAATAGACACAGAAGAACTGAGAATCGGAGGAATCTGGGAATCTGATGCCAGAAATTAATTCACCTCTCTGAGAGCGTTGGAGCTCAGACTCCGGTGATGAAGACGGGTGGTGTTGAGCTTCTCCATAAGCTCTAGGATGTTTGCAAGTTCAATCTCAATGATGCGCAGAGAGACGGCACCATACAGGTCACCATCATCTTCACGTTCCAACACCTCCACGTCCTTCTCCAGCTGTCTGAGACGATGATTCAGTCCCAGCAATTGAGCGTCCACCTCTGATAACTGCAGCAGGGAAAGAACAGGCTCAGTTAGTAAAAACAGCAAATAAATAAAATTAAAAATCAGTCAGTTAAGCTACAAACCAGTCAATCAATTAATCAACCAGTCAACCAATCAATTAATAAACCAACCAGTCGATTAATCTGAATCCATAGGTCCTTCATGAATAGTTTGTAGTTCTTTAAAATCTTTTCTATCAGAATAAAATTGAAGAAATCTAACAAGTGCATTTTTTGACTGACAACAGTGATGTTTTTCATATTATCAAGTAGAAACTGACTAATACTGAAAAAGGCATTTCTTACATAGCAAATCATTTTATATTAGCTTATACAATTTATAATTTATGAAATGATCTTATAAGATAATACAGAGAGTGTTTGTTTGTTTGTTTGTTTGTTTGCCTGCTGGCTCCCTGGGAAAAAAGCACAAGTGACAGGAACACGCTGTACATTTTGCACTGTCTGTGGAATATAAGATCACAACATCTGATGGGACAATTTAAACAGAGATGTGATGACATTATGAGTTACCTCTGTATTTTCACAATGAAAAGTCTTTTATGTTATAACAGCTATACAAGCAGTGGTATTTTTGTATGACACATATTTTGTCATTACTGTAGTAATAGTCTTTGGAAAAGAGAGAGTAGGCTACTGAGAACTGCTTGTAATCACGGAAATCAGTTATTACAAAAAATGCATGGATATCTGGTATGCTTAACATGAGGAGGCTCACAGAGCAGAGAGTGTAAAATCAATGAAAAGGTGTGTGTACCTGTTGTGACGTGATGTCTTTGGTGCATCTGGAAGCAATCCTTTCGACTTTCTCCAGCTGCTCCATCGGAAATCGTTTTGTGTTCTTCAGCTCACACACACAGTCCTTAGCACTCACAGTCTGTGGTGAATCATAGAATGCACAAATACTGTGCGTAAATACGCTTTCTGTATCCTTTTAAATTAAAATTTGAACCTTTAGTGCTGACTTAATTAACTCTTTTGATTTTCTGCTATATTTATAAAGGCATGTAACAGAAACAGATACTCGTCACTTGCACTGACAAAATGAGAAAAAATAAAAGAAGCACGTTTTATAAAGTCTTTATGAAGAATTTTTTTAAACAAATCTTTTTTTGGTTCATTTCTCTTGCCTGAGAGAGTATGGACAGCACTCCAACAACCTTACATATGGAGAGCAGCAGGAGCCCCATGTCAACCTGAAGAGAGAGACCGAAAACACCAAACACTACACAGAGGCTGAAAGAGAAGTCTGAGAACAGTGCTGTTTTGGAAATATAACCTGAAGCAATTTTTTTTTTTTTAAGTTGACTGTGTGTATTGGGCGAGCTGTCAAAACAGCTAAGTGTACAATGTAGTGTCACTATCAAGCAAATGTGGTTGAGGTTGAGCAAGCCCCAGGTTCCTCAAATTTAACAATGTCTGTTTGTGGCAACGTGTTGTAAGTTTCATAATAACCACAACAATATTTAAGAGTCATTCTTACTTTGCCTACACCCCTCTCCTCACACTCTCAGCGTTAACATTTGGCCAACATCTAACCCTGGCATCTTCATGATATAGATGTTGTTGTTTTGTGTGATGATATGAAAAGACCACAACATCTTGTTGATAAAGATCCAACGTGCCATTATTATGAAGTGATCATTCTGTAAGCTGTAAACAAAACGGCAATAAACTTTTTTTATTTTCAAAATTCTAAATGCAGGGTTATTATATATTCTTAATTAGATTTACTCCTAAGCCTACAAGATGTGTATGTGACAGGATGTCTGTGGGACAGTATGTGTTGATGCAAACCTCAGTAGTTTAAAAAAAAAAAACTGTTACATGTACCATGTTCAGAAATGATTTTACAGCAAATACCTCTTCCTGAAGGAAAGGACAATATTCTCCAGCGACTCCTATGAAGCAAAAAAGTGTAACTGACATGAACTAATGCTCCCTCAGTAGGTCTTTGTTCCATGTATTTAGTGCTTTGCTTCAAATTCACCCCTCATAAAAAAAACAAACAAATAAACCAATCAACAAACAAACAAACAAAAAAACAGCTCAAATCTTTATCCCAGAAGAACTTTAAAAAATGAGTGGCCTCTAGGTTTGGATTTTGTTTTACTTTTGAAGTATTTCTAATGGTTCATTCATGATGACAAAATTGAGTTGTGTATGTTCTATATGTTGATTACACCTCTGTCATGGTTCTTTGAACATTTTTTTTCTTTTAATCAACATCTTTTTTATAGGTGGAATGGAATCGCTACTTAAAATCTCTCTTATTCCACAACCCATACAGACAAAAATGATTTTCATCTGTAACTGATGAAGCATGTGAAGGAGTGTTAGACAACAAAGATTGCTTTTCTGTATAAAGGCATGGTAAGGTGAATTTAAGTGAATGTGCCTGTTTTTAATCTCCCAGAGTTCTGCTGATTGAATTTCAGAAAAGAGTGGGCTACAGTGCAGAGAACTACTGTTTTGGAAAGCCAAATTCTTACTTGCAGGCAATGTTTACTTCTCACATTTTTGCTCAGATGCACACCTTTTGCAACATTACCCTCTTGCCCATATTAATATCTTTGTGTGTGTGTGTGTGTGCGTGCGTGTGTGTGTGAGAGTGTCTGTATTTAAACAGCATTGCTCTCTGTTTCACTCTCTGTTTGCTCTCTCTTTCTCTCCACTGTTGATCATGTTACTGCTACTACTGCTCCTCACATCCACTGTAAGTTTCTCTTGTCTGTCTGACTGGTGTGTTCTTTTGCAAACTAATCAGCTAATCGTAATACTTCATACCTGATAATACAATCAAAGTCTGTCCTGCACTCTGCTAATTAATGACATTTAAATCCATTTTTTTATTTTAAAAAATGTTCTCTTTTATCACCACAATCAATATAAAAGAAGTACATAATATTGACTTGATGTAGTACTTGTGAGGGAAAACAACAGTTTTAATTATTTTTAATTGTAATTTGATCTATGAAGTAGAATGCAGTTGGTAACACTTATTCTATACTTTGTTTTTCATCAAATTTGTGGTCGGACAATTATGCATGTGCTGAGATATTCTTACTACATTTTAATAGTGTTTCTTAATGCATCAATATTCCAATACATCAAGGATTCGCACTTTAAACTGACTGTGGGCAGGGGTGCAAGGACACACACAACTGTCTAAGAGTTGGTGAGAGTCACTCTCCCCCTCACTGCTTGTCAGTTCTACATGAGGGTCAGGCTGTAGCGGTTGTAGACATTTTCGTGCAAAAAGCACTTTCCTGCAACAGAATTATATGGCACAGAGATGTTGTGAAGTTGGTACAGAAAGATGGAGTTGATCCTTTAAACGCATCGGTGGAAGCATGTGCAAGCCTCAGTGATGTGACTTGAGGTGCTTACTGTATGATGGAGTGTTTGAGAAAAGATCTCAGGTGTTTAAGTGTCCTAGATTAAAGAAAACATAGAATAAAAAAAATAATTCAGTGACAGCCCAGCCTCTGAGTCAAATAAATTAGGTTTGGCTTAATTTAAACAGGGTGTGTGCGTGTGTGTGTGTGTGCACACACATATTTTTCCAGGGTCCTGGCCATGCTGTGAAAGTCACAGGGCAGGAGAAGACAGATGGATCCTGTCTCTGTGAGGTGAACACCAATACATGGGCCTTCCCTACACAAAAATTTGAAAAGGTGGACAAGCTGGTCCAGGACTGTGGTGCCAACTTGCAGAAGCTACAGAACCAGGTTTGTCTAAAAATAAAGAAGAGTTAATGATTTGATGAAGTAAAGAATGGGTCTGTCTGATAGCAACTAACCTGAAATGGAATACAGTCTAAATTTATAGGAGGGTAAGTTCATGGTTCAGTAAGGAATACAGCATGAATGAAGAGAAACTTTACCATCCATAACCTGATTTTTGACAGGTCACAGAGACCAATGGAGAGCTGCCGAAGATACAAGCCATCATCAAGAATGTGACAGCTCGCATAGAACCGTTAAAGTACCTGAACACAAAAGGCATCCATAATGCACTGCACCTGCGTCAGCTGAGTCAGGACCTGGAGGAGATCAGTCAAATGATCAACACAGCACAGAGAGAAAAAAATAGTGCAGAAACTCGAAAACTAAAAGAAGAGGTAGGCCATGTCTGAATAAGTCAAGTGTATATTTTAAACATTTAAGTGTATATATGATAGGACATTTGGGATTATTCTAGAACATTTTTTGAGGCAAAATGAGGTTAAAAATGATGAGGACTAATCTTGAATGCTTACCTCAGGTGGTCAAAGTTCAAGAGGAGGTTAAGAACATGTTTACAGACAATGTGTTCAATCTGGAAACGGTGAGAGACAAACTTCGCTCTTTACACAACCGTGTACAGAGCTGTCGCACCATTCCAGGCGACTTCAGGAGTAAGTTGCTTCATCACTCAGATGAAGCTCTTTCATTCTATCTCTGATATTGAAATGGATAGTAAATGACACTCCTTAGCTCCATCATCCAGATGCTCAGAGGGTTGTTGTTATTCTGTTTTAAAATATGTATTTCACATAACAAATGTGATTATTGCTAATCGCATTCATTGCTGACACCAAATCAAGCAAACGATAAAGTTAGTACAATTTAAAAGTAAGCAACCCCCCCCCTTACCAAACTTGCTTTATAAATTCTAGTAAATGTGTTTCACATTAAGCTTTTACAGTGAGCTGATATGTCCCTATTGTCTTCGCTCACCTCTCGCAGGTCCTTGTCACCAGCGGCTTATGTCAAACATCAGCTCGCCAGTGACCACTAAACTGAATCCGTTCGATAAGTCATACGTCTCTGGGGCCTGGGGTCGCGAATCCAAACGAGAGAGTGAAGGCGTGTACTGGATCCAGCCTCTGAGATACAGTAACATATACGATTACACGATACGGTTGTATCCGTCATATAATGACTTCATGGCGTCGAAGAACTACAAGGATGTAAATGTTGCTGCCGGTTACAGCTATGCCGGCGGAATTCAAGGTCCTGGAACGGTGTTATATGGGGGAGCGGTTTATTACCAGTGTTACAACAAAGATGAATTATGTCGCTATGATCTACAATCCAAAGAAACAAAGCGTTTAACGCTGCCCAACGTTGGCATCAACAACAAGTTCCCGTATTGTTACTACAGCTGCCGAGACTACACTGATATCGATCTATCTACCGACGAGCAAGGTTTGTGGGTGATTTATGCCACGGAGAGTAACCACGGAAACATCGTGCTAAGCCGCTTGGACACAGAAACGTTCAACATCACTCATACCTGGAAAACGCGTCTCTTCAAAAAGTCAGTCACCAACGCCTTCATGGTCTGTGGGGTTCTCTATGCCACTCGTTATGCTGACACTTACCGCGAGGAGGTGTTTTACGCCTTCAACACCGCCACAGGGCACGAGGACAACACTCTGTCTCTCCCCCTTGAAAAGGTGTCGACAGGTGTGGCTAGTTTGAGTTATAACCCCATTGACAGGAAGCTTTACATGTACAACGATGGATATCTACTGGCTTATCAAGCTTTATTCTGAGTGTATGCCGTTAAATTTTCAAGGCATAATGCTAATTCTTTTACACGAAACCTAGGCTTAAAAAAAACAAAAAAAACAAAATCAGTGAAAAAACAAAAAATATTAGCTAGGGTGGCATTTCCAGTTGTGTTCTGTGAATTGCTTGATTTTTGGGGTAGATGACTTTCTTATTCCTCTTAGAAGTTAAAACTCATGCCCATAACCATTCTGTTCTGGACTATTAGAACACTGTTGCACACTTTACCCAGTGGTGTGAGGGTAACTACCTTCATCTCGATGTCAGAAAAACAAAAGAAATAATAATAGGTACTCTGTCACTCCAGCACCCCTTCCTCATAAACAACAAAACAGTTGAAATGGTTGACAGCTTCAAATACCTCAGACTTACAATGGACGATAAGCTCAGCTTCAACGAGCATACAAGGGACATTCAAAAACATTCAGTCAACGGTAAACTCAAAGGACTGTATGTCGCCCCCCCCCTCCCCCATCTCCACCTACTGTTATGCCAGAGTACTGTCCAACCCATCCTGCTCTGCTATTCCACCCGTTTCTTCAAAATGCTCTCTGTTATAAACTGTACATTACCAATAATGCTGCCAAGATAATAGGTCTCCCCACACCCAGCCTCTCAGAGCTCAACTGTACAGCCATCACACACATTGCAATTACGATAGCACTGGACATCACACACCCACTCAACTGCCACTTCACTCTACTGCTCTCTGGGACCCCTGCTCTGCACGTTTTCCATCTTTCCCTCCTCTACCTACCTGGCTGAACTCTTCAGTGGTACTTTTGATTGGCTGAGCACATCTGATTTAATCGAAGGCATGTTAATCACACTAATTAGGTGTGTTTGGAGCAAGGATAGATAGAAGATACACAGAGCAGGGGTCCCCCAGGAACAGGATTGAGAAACACTGCTCTAGGTGGTGATATTGAATGAAGCTGTTTTCTTCACAATAAAAAAATACCTGCTTTGCTTGTGACCTCTATTAAAATTCCTGAACATCGCAACTTGTATGATTCATTGCAGAGTGCGAATTATAAAGTTAACAATATCAATAAAGTTAGAGGCAAAACATAAACATGTGCTGAAATATAATAAAAAGCAAATACAAGAAAAGTATTTCTCTCTTTATGGGACAATAAACAGTTCAGTAATTTGCTAAAATACACATAATGCACCCAAACATAACACACTAGATATTCTCAGTAGTTTGTACTTGTCTTGTGTTCTCTATAAATCTGCTGTAAAGTCTGACAGACTGATAAACTGTTTTCATATCACTTGTGAGAGTATGAATAGAGAATTCCAACATTTAGTGCACACACTGCATATGCAGCCCTCAAACAGAATGAAGAGTAACAAGAAAAGCAGAACAAGACCGAGATGAAATATATCTGAGGAACACTAAGAGGTATGAGCCAGAAATATCACTGGAGGGCGCAAATGAGAACCAAATGTGTCCTGTTTGCAGCATTATCTATGATTCATTAGGTGGCAGTAGAGCTGAGAATATTAACTAGGAGATGACTGGCTTAAACTACTGCTCATCAGTGAGATTGGGCAAAAAAGAGGAAACATCTTTTCTCACTCATATGTCAGTGGCAACTTCTCTTTCCCATCTGTTTGAAACATCAGGCACATAGCTCTCCCATCCAGGGGCAGGAGGTGATGTAATGAGAAGAGCGGGGTGCTTCCTGTCCTCCAAAAGTGCCCCATAGACATATCTAGCAGTTCCAAAGAGCTAACAGTAGAGATGTGCTTTACACAATCCATTGTTCTGCGCTAAGCAATAGGTTCCTTGGAGGCCCTGTCAATGCTCAGACTGAAGAAATACTAGGACTGGCTATTAGGACCACACTTTAATAAACTCATGTAAAATGTTTCTGTACTGTGTCAAATAAAAAAGTAAACACACAACCTTTCATTGCTGGTTGTGATTCCTTTCTGGTCTTTTAGGCCACAAACCACTGAAAGAAGAGTTTAATTCTACTGAACAGGTGGGAAAATGAGGGGTTGAAATAGAGGAGTTGATGTTCTTTTGTAATGCATTAATCGTTAAAGGTCACAGCCTTGTCACACAGCAAAGACTAAAAGTAATGTTAGCCCTTGTCCACTAAGCTCTGGTATCAGTAAATTAAAACATTGAACACACTGAGATAATCATTGTAGCTTTTGGAACCATTCACTTTATTTATGTGTAAGCAACATAATTTTAAATCTCTCACACATGCAAGAGGCAAAAATAGCCTTGAATTTGTGATTGGCACAGTGACTTATTCAAATATGACATTGTACGTGAGGAGGTACGCGTCACTGTAGACATACAGCATTCGATCTCGAGGGCTGTAGTTGAGGGACTGGATGTTGGTGTACGGTTTTTTGATGTGAATGTGCAGGTCATAGCGCTCCTGGCCAGTCACTGTGTCAAAGGAGTAGAAGATCTCCTCTGTTTCTTTGTCCAGGTATCGTGTGGCATAGAGAACTCCACATGCCATGAAGGTGTTGGTGGCCGTGCGCTTGTGCAAAGAGGTGTTCCATGTGCGGCCCAGGGCCGGAGGGCTCCCGGCCTCTACCTTGCGGATGATCACATTGCCAAAGCTGTCTGGTGAGGTGTACGTAACCCAGACGCCGGACTCATCAGTGGCCAGGTCCAAGTCAGTGTAGACATAGCACGCTTGTAGATGGCAGAAAGGGAATTTGTTATTAAACCCTGAATCTTTGGGCAGGGAAACAGTGGTGACAGCACGCTGGGTCATGTTGAAGCGACAGATGGAGTGTGAGTTGTAGCATCCATAATAAAGCGCGTCACCGTACATGACCACGTTGGGTCCCTGGATGGTGTTGGTGGTGGGGTTGGCAGAGGCGATGACCACGTCTCCAACCTTCACGGCAGCAATCAGAGAACTCAGACTGCTGTACTCACGGATGTAGTTGGCATACACGTTACTGCTGGTGAGTGCCACTAGCCAGAACCAGTTCTCTTTCCCTGCAGGTGGATTTGCATCCTGACCCCATGCACCATAAGAGTAGGATGTTCCATACTCGGTGCCTGTGTTGGTTTTGGGTCCTGTCACATTCACCAAATGACCCTGAGGACAGTGACCTACAGGAAGAACAAAAAACAGAAAAGCTGAGAGGTAAGAAAAAACTTCTCAGGAAAGCCTAGAGTAAAAAATGAAAAATTCAACAAAAATGATTTGAGGATATACCATGTAATGTCATCTGTTTTCTGTGAGCAGTAAAGTTAATGATATTCACAGATTCTGGTTCCCCTAACAGTAGTTGGTGTCACACAAATAATTGTGGTTAATTAGCAAACTCACTCAAGTTAAGCCATCTCGCACAGATATAAGACATTTAGACAACTTGAGAAGAAATTTAGCTTATTACTTTAAATGAAAATGTAGGTGTTCTGTTTATCGACTAAAATGCCGTTGTTGTCGCTGTTTTCATGCTTAACTAGCTACATTACTTGCTACCTTTCTTACTGGTTAAGTAGTTAGCTATTTGATGTTAGAACAATATACCAGAGCAATATAGAGCAAAACATATTAAGTACAACGTGTTTACAGGCTGTTCACAAGTATTTACAGAAGGTATGGTATGAAAATGCCTCCATGTCTTTACTGTCTTTCAGTTGTTCCCTTGTTACTTAAAATGTGACTCTCTATCCATGATGAGTGAATGAGTATTAATGAGAGGGGAACATGCCGAGTCAGTCCAGCAGTGTTGATTCCTGCTGGATTCCAGAGTGGATATTTAAAATATGTTCCACTAGTGAATGAAGTGTAGAGCTTTACCTGGTTCAGGTGTAGGGGGAAGGGGTGTTGCCTGCAATTCATCCCTGCACTCTGTCAGTTCCCTTTTAAGACGCTGGTTCTCCCGCTGTTTGCTCACCACACGTGTGTGATCAAACTTCTCCAGCTCTTCCATCTCCGCTGTCATTGCTTGCAGCTGGAGAGAGATGACAGAATGTTTTGTTTTAAAGCTCCAGGGCATGGCAATGCTTACTTATAAATCTTTAAGCTTTTAGCTTTACACTTGCAACCCCATTTGGTTTAAGGATGTGCCCTTGTTTTCTGACAGATTGCACAATATGATTTTCCTCATTTCCCTTCTCTTAGTAAGTAAGTCACCTCTTTGAGAGTGTTGGAGCTTAGACTCTGGTGATGAAGGGTGGTGTTGTTTAGCTTTTTGACAAGCTGCAAGATCTCTGCAAGCTCAATTTCGATGATGCGGAGAGAAACAGCACCATACAGGTCACCATCATCTTCACGTTCCAACACCCCCACTTGCTGCTCCAGCTGGCTGAGCCGACGATTCAGTCCCAGCAATAGAGCGTCCACCTCCAACATCTGCAGACGATTAAGACAGACCCATGGATCCATTATTGGTGTTTGTTTCTTTTGTTTGGTGTGCATCTTTTGTTTTGTATTTACTGTAATAAATTGCCTGAAAGCTTTTGTGTTGACCATGAGATAATAAAAAAATGAGAAATTTGAACATTTGTCCAGAATGATAATACCCAGACAAAAATTATCCTGTGTATTTCTTAGAGGCCAGAGAGACACATAAGACACATTTAAATATGTATTTCTAGTCTCTCAAGCCCTTAACAAGTGATCAACAAAGATCACAGATGATGGTAAAAGCCATCAGATTTTCAACACTTCTTGGGCCACAAGATCAGAATTGCACTGCCCGAGCAGAATTCCTCTATTCCTCCGCCATTAACTATGGCATGTGCGGTAACATATTAATTTATCAGTAACAATTGCAAGTATAGAGATGCAACTTTTTTGATTCGTTAATTAAAACAGTTTTTGAATTAAAATGTAGATATTTTTCCCTCCACTTTGTTCAGAGTTTCATGGAAATGACCTCACTGATGAAAGAAATTGCATACCTGCTTTGAAGTGATACTCTCAGTACATTTGGTGGCAGCCTTTTCAACATTCTGCAGCTTCTCCATGGGAAATGGTGGCTCAGAGTCCTTCAGATCACACACACAGCTTGTACCACTCATAGTCTGTGGTGAACAGTTCAAGGGACATGGAAACAATCATTATGCTATCAACAGTTTTTACACCATCTATGCAAAATTTGACCCACTTATCTACTTAAGTTGTCGTTGTATTGGTCTATGTTGTGGCTATTTACTTGAATGTTTGGAGGTAGAGTCCTTAAATGATAGTGAGTACAGTCCTGTTGCTTTCTGCATTTCTGTTTGTGTAAAATGTAGTGATACTGCATCAGATAATGTTTGTTTCTCTTACCTGAGCGAGGATGGATGGAACAACAAAAATCATATACAAGGACAACAGCGTGAGCTTCATGTTGACCTAAAGAGAGTAATGATTTGAAACACCGCGCAGAACACAAAGTCCGTCTGAGAGCAGCGCAGTTAAAAAAAACAACTGACTGAAGACAGAGATTTATGACTAAAGAGGTTGACCCATCGTTTCAAACAGTTAACAAAAAAGAAGAAGTGAAAGAAATGGAAATTTCCGTTTGCATTGTCGCTTTGGTTGGGATGACAAAATATAGAATACAGAATTCACACAAAGCTTGCTCAATGTTCACCAAAACCGTGACTTTCAGGGTATAGGGAATGTTACCTAACCTTTAGTCTTCCTCTTTCCATATCCTCCTTAAACCCTCACATATCTTGGGTCAAGTACTTCAACTGTTGTTCTTTTTCGATAAAGTGTTTCAAACATGGTGGTGGTGAAATATATCTCTTTCCATTCTCTGAGCTGATGCTGTTTGAAAGCAAGTAAAATTATTTGAGACACCAGTATATGACTAATCCAGTGTATCACTTTAAACGAGGTTCTTTAAACGATGCATGAATCAAAGAATTCAAATTCTTAAATGCATAGCACTCCACTCAACTGATTATTCATTCAGCGCACACTCACCTGCTCTTTCGATTTTTCTTTCACAATACATCCACAACACTCTTCTATTCTGTTCTGTTCTGTTATATACCTTTCTATCAGTCCACCGGCCCTACACTACTGCAAATTTATCTCTTCTGCACATGGTAACCGCACACACACTGTAACCAAGCAAACATTATAAATGTGTGATTTGGGGAGAATAGTTTAGCCTAAATACCTGAACTTTATACTTTACTTCTCAGCTGGAGGATATACTAACAACTATAATGAAGAGGTAGGATAACATGCCAAGAATGTTATAATTAGATCCTAATATTTCCCCATTTTCTTTCATTCTAGCTCACCTATTACTACTCATTTTCCACCTCCGTACAAACTGGCTTATTTCACTGATCTAAAAATGTATTGTGCAAATGAGTAAAATAAAATCAATTCATTTGGAAGTGTAATTTTAGAGCAGTTAAATAAATAAATAAACAAACAAATAGATAAATAAGCAAATAAATAAAACAAACCAGAGGGTGAAGAATTTAACAATGCTGTCTATTTCTAAATGGGCTCTACTCTATAGTTACAGAATGTTTTGCAGTGTGACCTTTTGTATGACCTGTGATCTACTAAAGGTGAACGGTTCTAAAACTGAGACCGAAACCACGATATAAAGGTCCACAGTCTCGTGCCCCAGCCCCAGCCCCCACCCGGGTATCGTGCCCCTCTTGTGAAAGTTGTGGGGGAGGACCAATGGAATTGCAATGTGCACATATTTATAGCGTCAAACGCGCAAACACTGTACAAGCAAGGGGACAGTGTTGCAAAGAACTGGAGTTTTCATGCAGTGGATATTTCCCATGGTTCACTTCCCCACGTATTCTCCGTGATTTTTGTTGCAAATTTTGTTGACAGGAGAGTTTCATATCCTCTTGACAAACACCCCACCAACCACAATGACCACATTCCATTTTAGCAATACTCTTTTGATTTTCTTGCACGTTGACACCTCTGTGCGCGTGCCTATGCGTGTGTCGGCATATTTAAACAGCGTTACTCCTTCTCTCTGTTTCACTCTGTTGATTGAGCTGTTGATCATGTTACTTCCACTGCTGTTGCTCCTCACAGCTACTGTAAGTCCTTCACCTGTCTGACTAATGTGTGTTAACCCTTTTTTGCAAATACCGCATGAGAAACACATTTCATGAAACAACATTTATGTAGCATCAGTTTCTAATATTATATCTCAGGCTCTCTTTTAATTCATGATTTTTTACATGTGTGTCTCTTATTTTTTCTTTACATAGATTGTAACATAGATTGGTTGAATATCATAGTCTGAAATTTGATTACAATTACTTAATGCACTGCACATGGTATCAAGGAAACTCTACATAGATATAAAATGTGTGTGTTTGTGTGTGTGTGTGTGTCCAGGAGCCTGGCCATGCCGAGCAAGTCAAAGGCACAAAGAAGGCGGATGACTCTTGCGTCTGTAAGGTAAACACCACTATGTGGGCTTTCCCAGCACAGCCCTTTGAAAAGGCAGACCAGATGGTCCAGAACTGTGGAGACACTCTACAAAAGCTACAAAACCAGGTTAGTCCACAAAGAAATAAAGGAATAAGAAGTAATATCATGATGAATTGAACAAAGGATCTGTTATTCTGTTTGATGACAAGTAACCTCAATACAGGAATGTTTGTCCCAAATTTATGCTCTATGTCCCTTTTACGAAGGGTGTTGAGTATTTAGGTTATTAAATTGTCTACAAGGCAGTTAAATTTTACTGCAGGTTAGGAAGATGTCATGAGAAAGGGCAAGAGGTAGGACGCATGTGCAAAAACCAGACTTTACTTTGACATGGGGTAAACCAAGGGATGCACAGAGGAAGGATACACAGGAATGCACAAGGATGTAACAATGGCAAATTCAGAGACAGGAATACTAGACAGGATACAGGCTGCTCAAACAGAGCAGTACAGGCAGAAAGCAGAAAGCAGGAGCAGGCTGGAGAAAATGGAACAGAAACAGGTGCAACAGATAATTCCATGACTGGTGTGATCAGGCCAGTGATCAGTAGACCATCAATGCTGAACCCTGAACAGCTGAACAGGAGGGAGGAAGAAACAAGGTCATTACGGTACAAACCAGGGTCTGAGCTTCCAGCAGGGCAAGTGGAGCTTGAGGTCTTGGGTGGGCAGCCAGACTCTATCCCCAGGACAGACATTTGGTGTGTCCTTGCGGTGGCAGTTGCCTATGTTCTTCCGGACGGCTTGCAGACTACAGTGGGCGAGATGGAACGTAGGTGGTCAGATACAGGGAGTGGGCAGATACAGGGAGGCAGTGAAGGGAGATGAAGAGATGTGTGACATGTACCTGCTTTGGTTGGTTGAAGACCAGCACTTTGAATCATTTGGAGGCCGTAGGCCTGCCAGCAGAGAGTGGTCCAGTTCTGAGATCAGTGCCTGGACAAGGAGTGTGGCTGCATACTCTGACAGGTATGGTCAGATTTTCCTGGTGTTTTGTTGAGTGAATCTGCAGGATCGGAGGTTGCTGTAGTGTGGTCAGTTAGGGTCCACTGGTCATGTACCGTCACTCCGAAATTTTTGGAAGACTTGGCAGTAGTAGTCAGGATGAGCGGAAATTCACAGAGATGCTTTGATGAATTGAAGGACTGTCTGGGATAACCAGGAGTTCCATTTTTGACAGGTTGAGATGAAGGTGGCGTTGCTTCATCCAGGCTGTGCTGTCAGTGAGGCATACAGATATGCCTTCTGAGATTGAGTTATCCTCCAGGGGGAAGGACACATATAGCTGAGTGTCATCAGTATAGCAGTGGTAGGGGAAGCCATGCTGCTGGATGACAGATACTGCCCGTCAATGGATAGGAAGAATAACAGCAAATTACACACAGTTATAATTAACAAATTAACAGAGGCAACTCTGGATCCAGTGATAAATATTATACTGGCATTACAATATTTTTTGTAGTAAGATCCAGATCTTTTTCAGTTCCCTCTTAGATCACCTTTCTTAGATCAAGTGCCAGTTTTAATTTAAAATGTCTCTGTTTTCATCTCATATAAATATGTTTTTATTTGTTTGATGATTGACAGGTCACACAGACCAATGGAGAGCTGCCAAAGATACAAGCCATCATCAAGAATGTGACAGCTCGCATAGAACCGTTAAAGTACCTGGACACAAAAGGCATCTATAATGCACTGCACCTGCGTCAGCTGAGTCAGGACCTGGAGGAGATCAGTCAAATGATCAACACAGCACACAATGACAACCCAAGTGCAGAGACTCAAAAACTAACAAAAGAGGTGGGCTATTTCTGAATAAGTCAAAAGTTTATTTAGGCCAAGGCAAAATGTGGTTAAAAGTGCAGAGGACTAATCTTGAATGCTTACCCCAGGTGGTCAAAGTTCAAGAGGAGGTTAAGAACATGTTTAAAGACAATGTGTTCAATCTGGAAACGATGAGAGAGAAACTTCGCTCACTTCACAACCGAGTACAGAGCTGTCGCACCATTCCAGACGACTTCAGGAGTAAGTTGCCTGAGCTGTTATTGGGGTTCCAAAGCATCATGTTTGTGTTAATACATGGTTAATAATCACAGTTTAAATTATAACGATCATGTTTCATAGTAGATTGCTGTGGTAAGACAATGTACATTTGTCATGCTTTCTCAACAAATACAGGTCATTGTTATAAGCGGATTATGAAAAACATCAGCTCGCCAGTGACCACCAAGCTGAATCCACACAGTAAGTCATACATCTCTGGAGCCTGGGGTCGTGAGGCCAAACGAGAAAGTGAGGATGTGTACTGGACACAGCCCTTAGCAAACAGCCATAAGTATGGTATCCAGGTGCGGTTGTACAGGTCATATGAGGATTTCATGGCATCGAAGAACCACAGAGATGAAAATGTTGCACCCGGCTACACTGCTCCCAATGCTATTCAGGGACCTGGAATGGTGTTATATGGTGGAGTGGTTTATTACCAGTGTTACAACGAAGACGAGTTATGTCGCTATGATCTACAATCCAAAGAAACAAAGCGTTTAAAGCTGCCCAACGCTGGCATCAACAATAAGTTCCCGTATTGTTACTACAGCTGCCGCGACTGGACTGATATTGACCTGTCTGCAGACGAGCAAGGTTTGTGGGTGATTTATGCCACGGAGAGTAACCATGGAAACATTGTACTAAGCCGCCTGGACACAGAAACGTTCAACATCACTCATACCTGGAAAACGCGTCTCTTCAAAAAGTCAGTCACCAACGCCTTCATGGTCTGTGGGGTTCTCTATGCCACTCGTTATGCTGACACTTACCGCGAGGAGGTGTTTTACGCCTTCGATACAGACACAGGGCACGAGGACAACACTCTGTCTCTCCCCCTAGAAAAGGTGTCGGCAGGTGTAGCTAGTTTGAGTTACAACCCTATTGATATGAAGCTCTATATGTACAATGATGGTTATCTACTGGCTTATCAAGCTTTATTCTGAGTTTATGATATTGCATTTTAAAATATTCAAGGCCTAATATCTGTTCCGCAAAAAGGGTGGCATTTTCAGTTGTGCTCTGAAATAAAACATTTAAGTTTTTTGGGTTGTTGTCTTTGTCCCTCTTGGAAACTCAAATTCATATGATCCCCATTATGCCAAAAAAATTACTCTCCAAATTATTTGCTCTTAGCTTTCCTCTAGGTGGGGCTATTAAATGAAGTAGTTTTCTTGAGAACAGAAAACTCCTACTCTGCTTGTGAACTCTATTAAAAATTCTTGATATTGTTGCTTGTGTGATTTATTTGCCTTTATCTCCTAAAGTCCAATCAAGTTAACATCCATCCAATTCAGGATGACAGTTCACTACACTTGTCATCAATGTCTTCTGTAGTGAGGATTTTAGAGTTCTCTATTCATGACTCATTAAAAAAACATTGTCTGGTAATGATTCTTTTGTAATTCTAAAAAATGTTGATTTTTGAAACACGTTTAAAACAATAGCACAATACATTTGGGGGCAAAATACAAATGTGCAAAAATATAATACAACGCAAATACAGGTTTTTCTTTCTTTATTCTATGATAAACAGTTTAGTAATTCACTAAAACACACACACACACAAACACACAATCGGAGGTATTCCAGTAGGCAAGTTTAGTGAAAACTAAAAGTTAGTTAACTCAGAGTAAGCGGTAAACCTCATAACGGAGGAGACCTATGGCTTCATTCCCCTCGCAAAACAAATCGATAGAGCTCTTCTATTAGGAGGTTTACTACTTGCTCCGAGTTTAATAACTCTGAGTTTTCTCTAAACCCGCTTTCTGGAACATCCCCCAGTACTATTCCCAGTAGTCTGCAATTGTCTTGTGTTCTCTATAAATCTGCTGTAAAGTCTGGCAGACTGATAAACTGTTTTCATATCACTTGTGAGAATACACACCGCATATGCAGCACTCAAATAGCGTGAAGCCTAAATTTGAAAAAAAAAAAAAGAATAAAGAAATAAGACTGGTAATAAGCCCTGCAACCACAAACATGAATAGGATAACAAGATAAACAGAACAAGATGGAAAAGGGAGTGGAGTGAAAAGGAACATGGTTGGGTATACGGGAATACGCAGTGAAACAATTATTAACAGTGTGATACTTGGAAGGTAGAGTCCATTAGAACCAAGTTCATTATCGATGCATCTAACCCGTTTTATCAGGCTAAGTGGAAACACACATATGTCTTCTGTGTGTGTAAAGAGAAAAACATATCCTTAGTGCTATGCCATGGCTTTGGATGAGACCCATCACTGCTAACTGCAGACGAGTCGCACATTAGCTCAGGTGAAGGGGGCAGGGATGTTTCCTCCAGTTCATTCCTCCAATGGGAAAGCTTCCTCATCACAAATTGGTTCTCCCTCTTTTTACCACCTTCGCGTAACCGTATCTCTCTAGCTCTTTCATCTCTGTTTGCATGGCCTGCAACTGATTTGAAGAGAGAACAAATTGTGGTAATATATGACACAGCAATGTTTACATGAATGATTGATTTTTAAGCTTCATGCTCTCAATAACATTCATTGTATAAATTAAACTCACTAATGTTTGTTGCTACTTAAAACAAGAACAATCTTATCCCTAGGAGAATTCCTCCCAGTGGCGCAAGGCATAGACGACTTTTAGTTCAAAGTCTTGGCTACTACGGTTGCTGAGACTTACTATTACTAACTACAGTTAGCTTCTATTAGCAGCTAAGTCATCTAACTTTCGGGGTGAATACGTTTCTTGGTTGTGGGGGAAAAAAATCTAAGCACAGTACTGAAAGCTTTCATTAAAAATAGTTTTTAATAGTTACCATGTTATTGTAACTAGATGGGGAAAAAACTGGAACATTGTTTATGGCAGGTTTCTGTCCCTACCTCCCTAGCCATTTCTCAATATGCGTTCTTCTCTGTGCTTGCGTTCTCATGGACTTGTGAAACGTCATTACTCATGGCTAAGCACTGTTCCAATTCAAAGTTCACATTTAGTCAAGTACATCTCAAATACCCGGATGTGTCCTCGATTCGTGGGTTTTTCAAGTATACATCAGGAGGTGACCTGTGTAGACTTGGGTTGTCAAGTTTCTAAGAATGCATTTCACAAAAAGTCTGGACTCCTGAGCTGAACTTAGCAAGAGCAGGAGTTCGTACTCGACGTACTCTGTATTGAGAAATGACTCCTGTCTCCTGGCCAATCAGAGTGCGGTTGGATCTGATTGGCTAACAACCTTGTTAGTTAATTATGTGCATCTGTCCCCAGTTTGTTCCCTCATTATATCTGTGTATATATATATATATATCCCTGTGCATATATATCCCTATATAGATATATATATCCCTTACACTAGTTGTACAGGCTGAGCTGTGGACTGTTCCTTGTTTTCCTTGTTGTCCTGTTAGCCTTGATAGCACTGTTCCCAGTTAGCCTTGTTAGCCCTGTTCACTTTATTTAGCCCTGCTCCCTCCATTTAGCCCTGTTCTCTCTTTACATCCAGTATATTGACCCTTGCTTGTTCTTGACTTTTATCTCGGATATGCTTAGCCCTCGGCAGCCCATTTATAGTGTTACAGACCTGACCTGTTTATTGACAATATGGATGTCAGTAACAAACTGCCTACACTTTCATCCAGCCTCCTCTCAGTTTGTAACAGTTTAATACCAGTGATAAACAGTTTTGGGTTGCAACACAGAGCACTTGAGAGTGAGAGAACTGTAGGAAACTGATGCTGGTACATAATTTTCCACAGCATATTAGGATAATTCTGTAATTCACCTCTCTGAGAGCGTTGGAGCTCAGACTCTGGTGATGAAGACGGGTGGTGTTGAGCTTCTCCATAAGCTCTAGGATGTTTGCAAGTTCAATCTCGATGATGCGCAGAGAGACGGCACCATACAGGTCACCATCATCTTCACGTTCCAACACCTCCACGTCCTTCTCCAGCTGTCTGAGACGATGATTCAGTCCCAGCAATTGAGTGTCCACCTCTGATAACTGCAGCAAGGAGAGACAGGATAAGAAATGCCTTCTACTTCAGAACAGGCTCAGTTGGTACAGCAAATAACACTGCGTGAAAAGTGGTGAATTCGGAAATATGCGGACCTGCTGCTTGCCGGAGGTATTCGGATGCCCGCAGAACTTTGTTATGCGGACCTGAAAACTCCTGCAAATGTCCGAATACAGCTGTTAGACGGAGGTTTTCGGGCATCCGCGTGACCACAGTCGTTAGCTGATGGCTTGGCCTTTCAAATGCTAATAACAGTCAGTGGTCTAGGTTGGACTGGGTATAGAAGCCTGCCCCCCTTCCTCGCTGTAACTTTCTATCAGTTAGCCTATATGTAATATTTAGGCTATATTTTGATAACCACACAAACTTGTTAGGTGTTGCATGGTGTATAATACAGCAGTGGTAGGCCCATATAGCCTTTAATGTCATTGCACTGTCGTGCAGCTAAATTACGATGGACTCTTCAAATGGAGCAAACAAAAACAAACTGAAAACATCATTTAAAAAAAGTCTAAATGAGTGGTTCATTAATTACATATTTGATGGTTATGCAACTGGTCTCTACTTGGGGTCAAAGGTATAGGGTGACCAGATGCAAACAGACCAAATGGGGGACAAGTAGTAAGTGTGTGTGGGACAATGTGGGACATGTTACCAAAGCTGAGACATAACGTAAAACTTAGATATAATGTCAGTCTAATTGAATAAGAAACACTTGTATACACTTGTATTGATAGACATCCAACATGCATTGGCCATTACAGGCTCATCAAAGGCAACTGTACTTAAGCAAAACAGCAGGCTTCATACAGCTCAAGTCTTTCAAGTTAAGCCCCTGACCAAATCCAACTATAAGAATAAATAAGGCTCAAAATAAAATATTGCATAAAATAAAACAATTTCAGTGCAAATCTTTATATCAAGCACAATCTCTATTGGATGAGTAGCATGGTCAGAAGGGATAAAAGAACTTTTTCCTTTCTGTTTGACCATGATGTCGGCTGACAGCGTTTACCTTCATATCTGTAAAGTTTTACTAAGTTTGGTTTTTGTGACGTGGCAAAGAAATTCGTCGGCCCCACAGCTGCACAGTTTGATGACGGCCGCCACAGCCTCTTGATGACCGCCCTCAATGCTCTCCTCTCAGCCATTTGGTGAAAGCAAGGCTTTTAAAAAACTCGGCTATGTTGCATTTTTACTGCTTTTGAAATAGCGCGATTAGAAACTATGACGCAACAGCATAAGCGGCTCATGTGCCGGGCGGATAAAAGAATGGATCCATAAATTTTTTATTTCTGACAGTTAAAAACCAAACGACCAGCGAAAATGCAGCACATTATCTCAGTATGAGGAATGCGGGACAAAGGATACAGGAGTTTTTTTTTAAAGTTTACAGGGCGCAGGAGTTTTTGTTGTTGTTGCTGTTGTTGTTGTTGTTCCTCGCTTGTTTGTTTAGAATGTTTCTCCTCAGAACGAGGACGAGCCCCGTTTTCAAACCACCCACTCAAAATCTAAGGTTGAGTCCTGTCCAATCAGTTTTCTGTGCGTGCATGACGTAGAGTGACAGTAACCAATAGCATCGTGTGCAACTGCAGCGCGAAATTTGCTTTGGGGAAGGGGTCATCTGTACGTAGGAGAAGCAAGTCACTGAAGGATTACAGAAGTTGTACGTATCTCCGTATTCGAACAGACAGCGGGGTGGAGAGGCTACTCGTGCACCGGGAGTATCCAATTTTTCCAATGCCGAATCCGAACGAAAACAAACAACTGGTGTCCCCGTTAAATGCATTTTTAAGAAGATGTCTGAACAGCAGTAAACGTTCATGGAGAATGTTATTCGGCAGTTGGACAGGATGGAGTCCCATCAAAGAGGCGCAAGAGGAGTCTGCCCAAAAAAAGAAGACGAGCGGGAAATAACTCTGCTTCGGTAAGTTTATTTCTGTAGCCTTCTGGCTTTTGTCTTTGACTGCCACACATTCTGATACGCTCGCATTTCTTTATCTGCTTTATCCTTTAATGTGGTTGAATTTAACTCTTGTACTAATTTTGCTTCTACAGGAAGCTGTGCGGAGAATGCATAATGCTGAAAACAACACGCACAGATATGATTCACAGACAAGGTAAGACAAGGTGTTTTGTTGGCAGGCTATATCATCGCAATTGTTTCATAGCAGTGCCTGGAATTCTAAACAAACTTTTAATCAATCTTCCTTTCTTCTCCACTTTTTTTCTCTTTAGCATCCTGGAAGACCTATTGAGACTGTTCAAAAGAGTTACAGGATGAACCAAGAAGGGAATCTAGAGAACAAAGAGAAGGGCAGATCGCCACTCGAACGAGGCAAAGGAGGAGAAGAATAAGTCAAAACATCATTTCCCCAGTAGTTCTTAGACTTTTTCTCCATTTGCTATTTTCAGTGATCTAATTTCTGTTTTCACTGTGTTTTGCAGCAGCACAAGGCCAGAGCTAGTGTTCTTTAAACTGAGGAAGAGGCTGCCATATGGAGGACCGCATCAGTAGATATAATTTCTGAAGAGGAGGATGCCATCTAGGATTGGAAGGCCACCGTGGGTCCTCCCACCTAGCACAGAGTTGTCTGCACTGTGTGGGGTGCTACAGAATAGACTGGACAAAGATCAAAAGTATGTTGTGAATCACCATGCACGAGTTGGTGCGGATAGATTCACAATAGTGACCACAGAGGCTGGGTTGTTCTTGGGAATGCACGACATTTAGAGTTTAATTTATGCTCCCAAAAGTTTTTATATTATATACTACAATATTACAGTATATTCTGTTCTAATGTATTCTATTCTGTTATATGTTGTACATTGATGTGTGTCTGTGTATATATATAATTGTCAATTTATATGCCATATAATTTATATTATACTGTATTTTCTTTATTTATAATAAAATTTGTGTAATTCATCTATACAATCTACCAATGAAGATAAACAACACCACCAATGATAATAATAATAACAATAATATTAATATAAACCATATGAAATCATGTCTGGGGACACACAATGGACCAATGGGGAAGGGTTTTAGAGGAGGGGCAAGACATTGCTCCACCAATCCAAAGTAAGACTTTTGACCAATTGCAGGATACCTGGTGTCCCAAGGTGTGAAGTGCAAATGTTCCCTTCCAAGCACCCCCAAGGGATTATTCACCATGGCAACTGAGTGCTCTAGGAAGATGCCTAAAGCTGGTACATATTCAGGAGTATTCCATGCCACGTAAGAGAGCTGCAAACTGCCGGATACAGCCGATTATCTGTGGAGTATCCGGGAATACACAGGAGTATTCCAGTCCGGATACACCTCTTTTCATGCAGTGTAAATAAAATGAAAAATCAATCAATTGATCAACCAAACTGTCAATCAGTCAACCTACCAGTCAATTAATAAACCAACAAGTTAATCAATCAATTAATCTGAATCCATAGGTCCTTCATTAATAGTTTGTTGATTCTTTAAAATCTTCCCTATCAGAATAAAATTGAAGAAAGCATGCATCATAACAAGTGCTCTTTTTGACCAACTGACAGTGATCAAAAAGACATTCAGTGATGTTTTTCATCTTAGTTAGTAGAAATTGACTAAAAGGGCATTTCTGAGAAAGCAGATCATTTTATATATTAGCTTACATAAATGATCATTCATGAAATTATCTTCTAGGTTAATATAGATTATTTTTGTTTGTTTGTTTGTTTGCCTGCAAGATTCCTGGGAGAAGGCACAAATGACAGGGACACCCTGTACATTTTGCACTGTCTGTGGAATATAAGATCACAACTTCTGATGGGACAATTTAAACAGAAATCTAAGGACATTATGAGTTACCTCTGTATTTTCACAATAACAAGTCTTTTACATTATATTAGCTGTATGAGGACTGGCATTTTTGTATGAAACAACTGATGTCATTACCTTTGTAATATCGTATGGAAAAGAGAAAGTGCTAGCAGGCGATTGACAACTGTAAAATAAATGAATAAACAAATGTAAAATCAATGAAAAGGTGTGTGTACCTGTGCTGACGTGATGTCTTTGGTGCAACTGGAAGCAATCTTTTCGACTTTGTCCAGCTTCTCCATGGGAAACTGATTTGTGTTCTTCAGCTCACACACACAGTCCTTAGCACTCACAGTCTGTGTTGAATCATAGAATGCACAAATACTGCATGTAAATACACTTTCTGTATTTTTTTAAATTATAATTTGAAAGTTTAGTGCTAATTGATCTTATTCTCGTGATTTTCTGCTTTAATTTATATTTATAAAGGAGCGTAATAGAAACGGACAAAACCTGTCACCTGACAAAATGAGAGAACAATAAAAGAAATATTTTTTTAAAAAAAGACATATAATTAAAGTTAAATGGTTAAATTCTCTTGCCTGAGACAATATGGCCAGCACTCCAACAATCTTATATACAGAGAGCAGCAGAAGCCTCATGTTGACTGGGAGAGAGAGACTGAAAATACCAAACACTACACAGAGGGTGGTAAAAGAGAAGTCTGAGAACAATGCTGTTTTGGAAACGTAACGTGAGTTTGTCAGGGTTTTTTTTTTCCCGTGAAGTTGAAACTTGAAAGTTGATAATGTGTTTTAGGTGAGCTGTCAAAAAAAAAAAAAAAAAGATGCAGTTGCATTCTGAAAGTCACAACACACTATCACAATCAAGCAGAAGTGGGCAAGTTTGAGCAAGCTGCAGAAACCTGGTTCAAACCTGACACTTGCTCAAATTTAACCACTTCTGCTTTATGGTTCCAATGTGTTGTAAGAATGGAACCGCATTTTCTTGATAATGACACTATGTTGTAACTATTGTAACTTTCAAAATTCACAGAACAATACTTAAGACTCATCCTTCATTTGTCAACACACTCTTCAAACTCTTAGATTTAGCATTCAACTAGCATCTAACCCTAGCAAAACAACATCACATCAGTGACATGAATGTTACTCTGGGCTTGCAAATCATCCCCTCATTTGCAAATCTGAAATCCCATACATCTGTGCACACACACTGACTCCCTAATGAAGACAACTTTTTGACTGGTTGTTCCATGATCACTGACAGTATCTTTAAAACAGACAGAAACCAAAGAAAGCAGATGCGTGAGTGTCTTATGAACACTATTCTGAACACTACTATATTTTTCCAAATTACGTCTTTTTAGGCTCTACACTGCACCACTTGTATAGGCTTAGATCCCATTTAACAGTGGCAGATTTAGGTATGAGTGACATGGGCAGCCGCGAAAAAGCGTAACTGAACTGAACTGATGTTCCTTCAATAGGTCTTTGTTCCATGTATTCACAGCTTTGTTTCAAATTCACCTCTCACATAAAAAAACCCCCAAAAAACAGCAAAGATTGCCATTGTGTTTAATGTCAAGGGATGGTTAATTATCTGTGTTTAATCCGGATACACCTCTTTTCATGCAGTGTAAATAAATACTAGTAGTTGTAAGTATTGTAAATAAATACTTAGTCCTTTTGCTAAGATTACAGAAATTGGAAGGTCAAGGTGTAGAGAACTGCAGTTTTAGGGACACAGACATGAAACTGCAGTCAACATTTTCTGTTCTCATATTTGCGTGATGAGTGTGCACATTCTGTCTACTGGCACATTTGTAGTTTTTTGATCAGTTTTACCCACAATGACTAAAAATGTCAGCACATTCTTGTGCCCTCTTGCCCACATTAATACCTCTGTGTTTGTATGTGTGAGAGTGCATGTATTTAAACAGCATTACTCTCTGTTTCACTCTCTGTTTGCTCTCTCTTTCTCTCCACTGTTGATCATGTTACTGCTACTACTGCTCCTCACATCCACTGTAAGTTTCTCTTGTCTGTCTGACTGGTGTGTGTTCACCTTCTTTTGCAAACTAATCAGCTAATCATAATACTTCATACCTGATAATACAATCAAAGTCTGTCCTGCACTTTGCCAATTAATGACATTTAAATCCATTTTTTATTTTAAAAAATGTTCTCTTTTATCACCACAATCAATATAAAAGAAGTACATAATATTGACTTGATGTAGTACTTGTGAGGGAAAACAACAGTTTTAATTATTATTAAATGTAATTTGATCTATGAAGTAGAATGCAGTTGGTAACACTTATTCTATACTTTGTTTTTCATCAAATTTGTGGTCGGACAATTATGCATGTGCTGAGATATTCTTACTACATTTTAATAGTATCTTTTAATGCATCAATATTGAAATACATCAAGGATTCGCACTTTAAACTCCTGTGATGCCACACTTGCCGACTGTGGGCAGGGGTGCAAAGACACACACAACTGTCTAAGTGTTGGTGAGAGTCACTCTCCCCCTCACTGCTTGTCAGGTGCCTGTGCAGTTGTAGACATTTTCATGCAAAAAGCACTTTTCTGCAACAGAATTATATGGCACAGAGATGTTGCGAAGTTGGTACAGAAAGATGGAGTTGATCCTTTAAACGCATCGGTGGAAGCATGTGCAAGCCTCAATGATGTGACTTGAGGTGCTTACTGTATGATGGAGTGTTTGAGAAAAGATCTCAGGTGTTTAAGTGTCCTAGATTAAAGAAAACATAGAATAAAAAAAGATGATTTCGTGACAGTCTGTGCTTGACTGACAGGCGGTCTGCTTCATATTTAGAAACCTCTAGTTCAACTTTTTTATTCTTGTCAAAGAGAGGGAAAAACATAAACAAAGAAAGAATTAAAAAAAAAACAAATACATGAATACATAGATAGACAAATGTATACCTTTTAAAAAATATTTTTACATCCAATTACATTCGATTCTTCTTTTCAAATATTATTCAGTTTTTGAGTCCAAGTCCTAAAAGATATAGAACTAGATAAAAGATACAAACTAACAGTTTAGGCCTTATGAATCTTTTAGGACTTGGGCACCAGGTCCTGTGTATGATTTTATGTGTGTGTGTGTGTGTGTGTGTGTGTGTGTGTGTGTGTGTGTGCGTGCGCGCACATATATATATGCATTTATTTGTGGGCATTTTGAAAATAATTCAGTGACACCCCAGCCTCTGAGTCAAATAAATTAGGTTTGGCTTAATTTAAACAGGGTGTGTGCGTGTGTGTGTGTGTGCACACGCGTATTTTCCCAGGGTCTTGGCCATGCTGTGAAAGTCACAGGGCAGGAGAAGACAGATGGATCCTGTCTCTGTGAGGTGAACACCAATACATGGGCCTTCCCTACACAAAAATTTGAAAAGGTGGACCAGCTGGTCCAGGACTGTGGTGCCAACCTGCAGAAGCTACAGAACCAGGTTTGTCTACAAATAAAGAAGAGTTAATGATTTGACGAAGTAAATAATGATAGCAACTAACCTGAAGCAGAACTAAATTTATAGTATGGTTTTATTTTGCAGTATTGTACTTTTTAAAAAATATTTAATCTATTGGGACAGCAGACTGAGTTGAGGGTGAGTGTTAAGGCAGTAAGGTTATGGATCAGTAAGACATACCGTATGAATGAAGACAAATTTTACCATATAGCACCTGATGATTGACAGGTCACACAGACCAATGGAGAGCTGCCAAAGATACAAGCCATCATCAAGAATGTGACAGCTCGCATAGAACCGTTAAGGTACCTGGACACAAAAGGCATCCATAATGCACTGCACCTGCGTCAGCTGAGTCAGGACCTGGAGGAGATCAGTCAAATGATCAACACAGCACACAGTGAAAATCAGAATGCAGAAACTCAAAAACTAAAAGAGGAGGTAGGCCATGTCTGAATAAGTCTAAACATGTACTTAGACCAAGATGCTTAGGCTGAAAGGACATTTGGGAATTATTCTAGAACATTTTTTGAAGGCACGCTGAGGTGATGCCTAATGTTGAACATTCACATCAGGTGGTCAAAATTCAAGAGGAGGTTAAGAAGATGTTTAAAGATGACACGTTCAATCTGGAAACAACAAGAGAGAAACTTCGCTCCTTACACAACCGTGTACAGAGCTGTCGCACCATTCCAGACGATTTCAGGAGTAAGTTGCTTCATCACTCAGAAACACTCTATCACTGACATTTAAACAATCTACAGTAATGACACTATTTAGCTACATCACTCAACTGCTCAGTTATCTGAGCACCAAAGAATTACATTTTGTGTTTGTCTGTTTTCACTTGTATGTATTTCATCTGAAATATTTATCGTTGACCACATTACTGAAACCAAATTGTTATTTGCCATAATCATTCCGGGACATACTTACAGCATTCTAAATTTTGAATCATTTATGTACCTCTTTTACCAGTGTATCGATGAAATTTAAGCTTCTAAATGTTTTTAACTAACTTAAAAACATACTCATAGGTGTTTTAATAACCCTGAATAGCTGCTTTCATTTTGTCAATCCATTAGTGTTTCAGCATACTGAATGACCAGTACGCTGTAAGTTTGTGTATCTATAGACGTAATTAGCAAGTGACTGAGGTCAAGGCTAAGAGCCTAGCTTGTTCTGCTGTAAAAAACACTTGAATTTTGAATAGAATATATAACACCACATTATTCAACATAAATTCTAAATGTGTTTCACATTAAGCTTTTACAGTGAGCTGATATGTCTCTATTGTCTTCGCTCAACTGTCGCAGGTCCTTGTCACCAGCGGCTTATGTCAAACATCAGCTCGCCAGTGACCACTAAACTGAATCCGTTCGATAAGTCATACGTCTCTGGGGCCTGGGGTCGCGAATCCAAACGAGAGAGTGAAGGCGTGTACTGGATCCAGCCTCTGAGATACAGTGACATATACGATTACACGATACGGTTGTATCCGTCATATAATGACTTCATGGCGTCGAAGAACTACAAGGATGTAAATGTTGCTGCCGGTTACAGTTATGCCGGCGGAATTCAAGGTCCTGGAACGGTGTTATATGGGGGAGCGGTTTATTACCAGTGTTACAACAAAGATGAAATATGTCGTTATGATCTAGAATCCGAAGAAACAAATCGTTTAACGCTGCCCAACGCTGGCATCAACAACAAGTTCCCGTATTGTTACTACAGCTGCCGAGACTACACTGATATCGATCTATCTACAGACGAGCAAGGTTTGTGGGTGATTTATGCCACGGAGAGTAACCATGGAAACATCGTGCTAAGCCGCCTGGACACAGAAACGTTCAACATCACTCATACCTGGAAAACGCGTCTCTTCAAAAAGTCAGTCACCAACGCCTTCATGGTCTGTGGGGTTCTCTATGCCACTCGTTATGCTGACACTTACCGCGAGGAGGTGTTTTACGCCTTCGATACAGCAACAGGGAACGAGGACAACACTCTGTCTCTCCCCCTTGAAAAGGTGTCGGCAGGTGTGGCTAGTTTGAGGTACAACCCCATTGACAGGAAGCTCTATATGTACAATGATGGTTATCTACTGGCTTATCAAGCTTTATTCTGAGTTTATGCCATTACGTTGTCAAGGCATAATATGCATTCTGTTACGTGAAACAGAAAAGGGGGGGGGGTCAGTGAATTATCCTAATCCCAGCGCTCATAGGGCAAAAGGCAGGGAAACATCCTGGACAGGTCGCCAGTCCATGGCAGGGCAGACACACCTAGGGGCAATTTAGTGTCTCCAATTCGCCTAACCTGCATGTCTTTGGACTGTGGGAGGAAACCAGAGCTCCTGGAGGAAACCCACACAGACACTAGGACAACATGCAAACACAGAAAGGACCTTCTTGCTGTGAGGCAACAGCGCTACCCACTGCGCCACCGCGCCGCCCAGTGAAAAAACAAACAAACAAAAAATATTAGATAGGGTGGGGTTTTCAGTTGTGCTCTGTCAAACATTTGGCTTTGGGGGTAGATGACTCTCTTCTTCCTCTTGGAAGCTAATACCCCTGACTCAGTTCCATATTATTAGATGCTCCAAGTTGTTGAGTCCACGATGGACTGGCAACCTGTCCAGGGTGTTTCCCCGTCTTTCGCCCAATGAGCACTGGGATAGGCTCCAGCACCCCCTGCAACCCTGATGAGGATAAGCGGCTTAGAGTATGAGTGAATGAATGAATGAAGTTGTTGAGTTTCCTTTGCTGTAGGTGAGGCTGTTAAATACAGATATTTTCTTCACAATAAAAGAAATGCCTGCTTTGCTTGTGACATCCATTAAAATTTCTTTACGTTGCTTACGGTGTGATTCATCTCTCCAAACCCATCTAACTTAACTTTCATGCAAGTTTAGGGTCATACTTCAACAGGCTTATAATGAATGTAGTTTGTAGTGTGGGTTTTAGTATTCTCTACCCATGACTCCTTAGATAAAAATAAATGATCAGGTAATGATACTTTTTCAATTCATCCTTAGAAACTGTACAATATTCATTTTCAAAACATGTGTTTAAAACAATAGCACAATCAAGTTAGAGGCAAAACATAAACATGTGCTGAAATACAATAAAAAGCAAATACAAGAGAAGTATTTCTCTCTTTATGGGACAATAAACAGTTCAGTAATTTCCTAAAATACACATAATGCACCCAAACATAACACACTAGATATTCTCAGTAGTTTGCACTTGTCTTGTGTTCTCTATAAATCTGCTGTAAAGTCTGACAGACTGATAAACTGTTTTCATATCACTTGTGAGAGTATGAATAGAGAATTCCAACATTTAGTGCACACACTGCATATGCAGCCCTCAAACAGAATGAAGAGTAACAAGAAAAGCAGAACAAGACCAACATGAAATATATCTGAGGGACACTAAGATGTATGAGCCAGAAATATCACTGGAGGGTGCAAATGAGAACCAAATGTGTCCAGTGTGAAGCATTATCTATAGTTCACAAGGTGATAATAGAACTGAGAATATCAACTGAGAAATAATTGGCTTAACTACTGCTTATCAGTTAATGTGGACAAAAAAAGAGGAAACATCTTACTTTTCTCACTCATACTTCAGTGTCAACATGTCTTTCCTGTCTGTGTGAAACATCAGGCACATAGCTCTCCCATCCAGGGGCAGGAGGTGATGTAATGAGAAGAGCGGGGTGCTTCCTGTCTTCTAAGGACAGGGCTTCCCATTCACCCTATACCTTTCACTATTTCGGTATCATAAAGTGCTCCATAGACAAGTCTAGCAGCCCCAGACAGGCTGACAGTAGAGGTGTGCTTTACACTTGCCATTGCTTTGCATAGAGCAATCAATTCCTTGGAGTCCCTATCAATGCTCAGACTAAAGAAATATTAGGGCTGGCCCTAAGCACAATTTTAAAAAAAGTTCTTGTAACATGTTTCTGTCTCTGTACTGTGTGGCAAATAAAAAAGTGAATACACAACCTTTCATTGCTGGTTGCATTCACTTTCTAGACTTTTAGGCCACATATCACTGAAAGAAGAGTTTAATACTACTGAACAAGTTGCAATATGAGAGAATGTTGTAATAGAAGAGTTGATGTGCTTCTATAAAACACTAATGATTAAAGGTCACAGCCTTGTCACACAGCAAAGACTAAAATTAATGTCAGCCCTTGTCCATTTTTTATGACCATTTCACCAACTAAACAAAGCTCTGGTATCAGTTAATTAAAACATTGAACACACTGAGATAATCCATGTTGCTTTTGGAACCATTCACTTTATTTATGTGTAAGCAACAGAATTTTAAATCTCTCACATGTGCAAGTAGTAAAATAGCCTTGAATTTGTGATTGGCACAGTGACTTATTCAAATATGACATTGTACGTGAGGAGGTACGCGTCACTGTAGACATACAGCATTCGATCTCGAGGGCTGTAGTTGAGGGATTGGATGTTGGTGTACGGTTTTTTGATGTGAATGTGCAGGTCATAGCGCTCCTGGCCAGTCACTGTGTCAAAGGAGTAGAAGATCTCCTCTGTTTCTTTGTCCAGGTAACGTGTGGCATAGAGAACTCCACATGCCATGAAGGTGTTGGTGGCCGTGCGCTTGTGCAAAGAGGTGTTCCATGTGCGGCCCAGGGCCGGAGGGCTCCCGGCCTCTACCTTGCGGATGATCACATTGCCAAAGTTGTCTGGTGAGGTGTACATAACCCAGACACCGGACTCATCAGTGGCCAGGTCCAAGTCAGTGTAGACATAGCACGCTTGTAGATGGCAGAAAGGGAATTTGTTATTAAACCCTGAATCTTTTGGCAGGGAAACAGTGGTGACAGCACGCTGGGTCATGTTGAAGCGACAGATGGAGTGTGAGTTGTAGCATCCATAATAAAGCGCGTCACCGTACATGACCACGTTGGGTCCCTGGATGGTGTTGGTGGTGGGGTTGGAAGAGGCGATGACCACGTCTCCAACCTTCACGCCAGCAATCAGAGAACTCAGACTGCTGTACTCACGGATGTAGTTGGCATACACGTTACTGCTGGTGAGTGCCACCAGCCAGAACCAGTTCTCTTTCCCTGCAGGTGGATTTGCATCCTGACCCCATGCACCATAAGGGTAGGATGTTCCATACTCCATGCCTGTGTTGGTTTTGGGTCCTGTCACATTCACCAAATGACCCTGAGGACAGTGACCTACACAGGAAAAAAAAAGGGAAACTGGGAAATAAGATGCTGCGAAACAAGAAATGTCTCAGTTCTCAGGAGAGCTGGGAACTGAGGATGAAAAATTCAACAAAACATACTTTGATAATATAATACACAGTTCCCTCTGTCTACTGTGAACAGTAAGATTAATGAAATTTACAAACTGTGTGCCACAGCCTGATTTGATTGATAGGAATTCAGCTTAAATCCTAAGGGCTCAGGGAATCAATTATAAGAAGGCAAGCACTGAGGATCATAGTTAAAGAATCATTTCTCCCTCTGTTGCTGGCCTTATATGTATCTGTGTGGCCCTTGCCCTTGTCCTCCAACAGTGGACAATGCCTTCTAAGGAGAGAAGATGCTTGGATTTTATATCAAAATTTATCATTCGACACTTGTTTCTGAGTCTTGTGATGATGTCACACCCTACTCCTTCCTGTTCCTTGGTTTCTCATTTCCCCCCCCCTCTGGTGGCCAGTTTTGGTTCTTTGGTGCGCTTGGTTGATTCCTGTTTGTCCCCTGGTTTAGTCCTCTTTTGGTTTAGCCCTGTTAAGTTCAGTTCAGTTTTCACCTGTCTTTAGTTCTAGCCTTGCTTGTCCTTGTATAAGTATTCCTTGGTGTTCCCTGTTTCTTTGGTTTGCATTGTTTGGCGTAAACCTGGTGTTGTGTTTGGTGGTTCCCTTTTATTTGGATCTCTGGTTGTTGTTCCTGTGTATTTTTGTAAGTTCTATAACTTTTGGTCATGTTTCACTTGAACAAAATGCATAATAACCTGCACATGCATCCAGACTCTGGCTATAAGCCTGACCGACCTTAACCATAAAACAGCCATGCAAGGAACCAACCATCCATTCATCTTTTAAACGCTACACTACAAAATGTGCTGTGAATTATCAATGAATTTAAAAAATAGCCATTCATATCATTAACTCCCTAACAGCAGTTGGTGCCACATAAATACATGCAGAAACCTTGCTAACTCACTAAAGTTAAACCATAACAAAAGAACAACTAAATAATTAAATATGGCTAATTATTATAAATAAAATGTGTATTGTTACCAGTTAAAATGCTACTGTTTTCACAATTTTCAGGCTTAGCTTCATTTGGTAGTTAACCAGTTTACAAGCTATCTGAAGTTGGTACAATAGAGCAATTTGGAGCAAAAAATGTTGAGTGCAGGGTGTTCAAGCAGCTATTTACAGAATGCAGAATGACCATACTATTTTCAGTTGTCCCCTTTTTGCCTAAAATGTGACTGTCCATGGTGAGTGTATGAGCATTAATGAGAGGGGTTATGCTTTGTCAGTCCAGCAGTGTGGATTCCTTATTAGAAACGAAGTGGATATTTAAAATAACTATTTTCCACTAGTCAGTACGGTTACATGCACACATTTTTTTTTCATTCGGACTGAAATCATTCCTATTGCTGATTCCGGATGTACTGTTTACATGAAAGCGATCGGATAGTTTGTGCGCATTTACATGACACAAGCGTACAATCGGAATTCATTGCAAATGCGAAGAAATTACCTTGCGCCGACCTATACGATGTTCATTCCGATATAAAAATCTTTAAGCCACTCATACACAAGTAAATCATGGTAGAGTGGTCAAAAGAACGCTTACTTTCAAGTATTTTAAAGAGCCAGGGCAGCGATAGCTTCACTTCAGGTCAGTGATTTGATCAATTAGTTACTTAAGACAATCTAACTTTATAATAACAATTACATCATCACTGCATAGAATATTCTTCCAAACTTGCTTAAACAGCTCGTTGTTGCGGGATTTGCGCCCATCTAGACACTCGACTACTCTTAATTATTTGAGAATGTGATTCACTGTGTTTCGCTGTTAAATTTCTCGCACTTGTTGGAGAAAAATTACTCTCCTTTAAGATAACCACTGTAGTAACCATGATAAACAATGTAACAATAATGTATTCATTATTATAGGAGTGAATCAATGTAATAATTTATATTAACAGCTATATCTATACAATCCTTTGCATTGCAAGAAACATCAAGTTCTCTTTGTTCAGAAAGAAGAGACCTGTGTGGCCCTTTAGGGGACGGCATGTGAGATAAGGTCGGGCCTCTGCCAGAGTGTTGTGGTCAGTCATAATATATGGGAAAAGAACGGCGCCTCTGCCAGAGCGTTGTGGTCAGTCATTATATATGGAGAAGGTGAAATATTCCAGGTTTGTGATCTTACTCCACCACTTAGCAGGGCAGTAAATATTGGTGACGACGTATGGTAAACCTAAAGGAACTAAACAATAATAAAGTGACATAAACCAGCGATGAGAGGAATCTGTGAAGATGGGCTGGCAGAGGTGCCCCACAGACAAAGAGACAAAGTAATGTGTATCTTTTTTTTTTAGAAAACGTGTATAAAAACCGGTGCTTTGTGAGAAGGCATGAGTCACTCCCCGGGACCTGACTCAGTTTGTTGTATGCATTTTGAACTATACAATAAACTTACACTGCATCTGACTCATTGTTAGACTCCTATTGTTTTGTCTCAGAACAGGTATCTTGTGGCGTTGGGACTCAGTCTCATTTGGCCCAGGCTGAGAATTTCACCCACACACTGTCGGCTGTTTTTCTAAACTCTGTCATGCATAGTGAAACATCAATACGTCATTACAAGTTACAAGTGCAGAAGACAATCTGAGTGTTTACATGGTTAATATTTTCCTATCAAACGGATTATCAGAACTCTACACCATCTCTTTTAATCCGAATGAATTCTCGATCGGATTGGGGTATTTCATTCGATTATTAACGGAATATTAGGATCCATGTAAACGCACCTAATGACAAGTAAAGCTTTACCTGGTTCAGGTGTAGGGGGAAGGGGTGTTGCCTGCAATTCATCCCTGCACTCTGTCAGTTCCCTCTTAAGACGCTGGTTCTCCCGCTGTTTGCTCACCACACGTGTGTGATCAAACCTCTCCAGCTCTTCCATCTCCGCTGTCATCGCCTGCAGCTGGAGAGATGAGAGAATGTTTTGTACTAAAGCTCCAGGGCATGGCAATGCTTACTTAGTAATCACTTAGTTTTTTAGCTTTACATTTTTCCTGTTTCTGACAGATTACACAATATAATTTTACTAATGTGAGACTGGTAATTGTCTCTGGTAATACTGGTAATACTGTCTCTTATTTTCTACAGGGTTTTAATTTGCTGCTCTTGTAAATTCATATAGGTTTTAAGAAACAGTAATGTTTATTTATTACGATACTGCTGGCGTCGAGTTCTTTTATGTATAACTTAGTGGCTATATGTGCTGCTGCCTATGACGTGTGTATCCGTGCCCCACTGAAGTATGTGTTAGATACTAGACTTCAGAATGTAGGGCAAGTCTTTTTTACCGTAGTGGTTGTAGGAACTGTTGCTTTAAAGTCTGGTTATTTCAGCATAAATAAAGTTAACAATAAAGTACTTTGATGTTTTTCATCTTCAGCTTATTGGATATATCGAAAAGAAGAGGATTCGAATTAGAAACTTTACACAACTTACTGCCACATGGAGCTGTAACTACATTACACCCAGTATGTCCTAGTGAGTAAGTCACATCTTTGAGAGTGTTGGAAGCCAGGCTCTGGTGACCAAGACTGATGTTGTTTAGCTTTTTGACAGACTCCAGGATCTCTGCAAGCTCAATTTCGATGATCCGGAGGGAGACAGCACCGTACAGGTCACCATCGTCGTCACGTTCCAACACTGACACGTCCTGTTCCAGCTGTCTGAGTCGATGTGTCACTCCCAGCAGTAGAGCGTCCACCTCCAACATCTGAAGCAGAGCAAGACAGGAGAGTGGAGCAAGACAGATTATTCTGCATACAACCATGGATCCACCATCAGTGTGGTTATACCAGTGAGCATCTTTTGTTTTGCATTTGCCATAATAATAATCAAAATTGCCTTTAAAGCATGTGTGTTCACTACAAGATAATTAAGACAGAGAAATATTTGTCAAAGATTATTTATATATATATATATATATATATATATATATATTTATATATAATCACTATATCACTATATGGTGATTAACAAGTATATAGTGATTAACAAATTCAAAAGTTTAACAAATCAGTAATAGTGATAAAAACCATCAGATTTCTTACACTTCATGGACTACAAGATCAGAACTGCACTGCCCTGGCAGAATTCCTCTATTTTTAATAGTTGTGTGATTTACTATTGCATGTGCAGTAACATTTTAATTTATTAGTAATGACTGTAAGCATAGCGTTGTAACTTTTTGATTCATTAATTAAAAAGTTTTTGAATTAAAATGTAGATATTTTTCCCTCTACTTTGTTCAAAGTTCCAGGATAATGATCTCACTGATGAATGAAATTGCATACCTGCTTTGAAGTGATACTCTCAGTACATTTGGTGGCAGCCTTTTCAACATTCTGCAGCTTCTCCAAGGGAAATGGTGGCTCAGAGTTCTTCAGATCACACACACAGCTTGAAGCTTTCACTGCCTTTGGTGGACAACTCAAGGAACTCAGAAACATTCTTAGTGCAAAAGGTTGACATTTATCCAGTGAAGTTGTAGTTTTATGTGTTTATGCTGTAGTTTATACTTGAATGTTTAGAAGTAGTCTTGAAATGACCGTAAGTACAGTCCCATAGCTTTCTGCATTTGTCGTGGACACTGTACATTAAAAAAAATTCAGTTCTCTTACCCTAGAGAGGATGGATGGAACAGCAACAATCATATACACAGAGAACAGCATGAGCTTCATGTTGACATGAAGAAGGTGATGATTCAAAACACTACAAACAACACAGTCAGTCTGGCAGCAGCACAGTTAAGAAAAAAAGGGCTGAAGCCAGTTATTTATGACGGTGATGTGGTTGAGCTGTCGTGAAAAGCAGCAACCAAAAAAGAAGTGAAACGGATGGAAATTTCCGCTTGGTGTTGGTTGCATAATTACTTCAGTGGTAGAGTTCCTTGATAAGCTTCCTGACTCCTTCAATTTCTTAACAGGGCCATCTGATTCAGTCGCTTTTGAATGGATGACTGAAGGCCTAGATGCTACCTGATATGATATCCTAGATATGGTTGCACTGCTTAGGAACAAAAGAGTTATGGTGAGGAGGTGTGTGGTCTGGTATACCAACTAGACCCAATTGCCTAAACAGGTTGGAAATGGAAAGGAAGCGGCAAGTGACTAAATTGGAGATTGGTCATTGCTTGTTCGTATGGCTTGGAAAGAAAATATTTTAGAGTACAAGCAAGTTTTTATTGCAGCTGTCATAAAGCCATCATATCTGTCTAATCTGATCAAAGACAAGAAGAACAATCCTAGTTTCTACTTGGATATCGTGTCAAAACTAACTAGGAATCAGCTGAGACCCTTGTTTCACTGGGATTCAGCAGCATGACTATGAACATTTTAAATGGGAAAACAGTAAAGATTAGAGACAAAATTCTTTGTTATTCTGCATCCCATCATGATTGTCTTCCTGCTGATATCACAGCACAGCCCTCAGAACAACTTGACTGATTCAGTCCACTTGGTCTCATAGAATTTAGTGCACTGATCACATCATCTAAGCCTTCAGCATGTATCCTTGGTCCCATCCCCACATAGCTCTTAAACAAGCAAAAAACAATAACCATCAATTACCAAACCGTTGTTACACATTCATTCTTGCAGTGGAGTAGTATTCACAGAGTGCTTTAGCCAGTGTTTAGACCAGACCAAAAAATAGAAACTGCTCTTGCGAAGGTCTTGAATGACTTACTCCTTGCCTCAGATCATGGCTACATATCTTTGCTTCTCTTGTGAGATTTAACTGCTACTTTTGAGACTATAGATCACTGGTCCTCCTGCTATACAGACTGGAAAGCCACGTTGGCATAAGTGGAGAGGCACTCACTTGGATTAGATCCTATTTAGCTGAATGTTACCAGTTTGTCTGTATAAATAACAAGTCCTCTGAGCACAGTCAGGTAAAATATGGTGTTCCTCAAGGCCTGGTGCTTGGACCCTTGCCCTTCTCATTGCAAATACTGCCTCTTAGCAACAATATGCAACCACACTATAAATTTCCATTGTTCTGCTGACAACACACAGCTGTATATATTGAGTCAGATGAGGTCTCTCAGTTCTCCAAGACAGATAACTACTTCAAGTATATTGGGGGTTGAATGACTTGAAATTTCCTCCTGTTAAATTCTGAAAAGATAGAAGTGTTGTTACTTAGTCCTAAGGCTGCTAGAAGCAAGTTTCTTAACCTTAACCCTGCTTCTTTCCCTTCTGTGCCTGCTACACCAGTGAAAATATGAATTTTACTAGTGATGTTGATCTCTAATTTGATTCTCACATTAGATGCCTAAAGTAGCCTTCTTCAACTTAATGAAAAATCACTAATCTTAGAAAATTCCCATCCCATCAAGACACAGAAAAGCTAACTCACATGTTTATTTGGTCTAGGTATATCTGCAATGCTCTGTTTGCCTAGATGTTTCTCTGAGTCCTGGAACAAGCTCCAGCTGGTTCAAAATGCAGCCGCGAGAGTTCTCACTAGAACTAGAGTTCTCACCAGAACTAGAAAAACTGAGCACGTTAGCCCTGTATTGTGTTCTCTACATTGGCTTCCTGTTAAATATTGTATTGAGTCCAAGTTACTTTTGCTCACTTTGAAAGCTCTGAATGGTCTTGCTCTCCAGTATTTGAGGTATGTTTTGCTAGATTATTAGATTAGATTATTAACAACTTAAAAACTTTTTCAGCATGTAAGGACACTAACTTTTACAGATCTTTTTTTGTTCTCTGTGAAAATGTCTATGAGTTAATCTGAGCCCCCTTGGCTAGCCAGTGGAGGACTGGTTCCTCCTGCTGAGTCTCTACAGGTTTTCTGCTATCCCAGTCTAAGGCATTCTTCCATGCCAGTGTCACCTTGAGCTTGCTCACCGGGAGAATCAGTTCCAGCATCCTGTAAAGCTGCTTTGTGAGAATGTTGATTGTGAGAAGCACTACTCAAATAAAATGAACCTGAAGTGGCTAGTAAGTGCATCCCTTACCTCCCATCTGGAGGATGTACTCACAAACAACAGGAAACGGTTGGACTATCATGCTTAGCATATTATAATTAAGTTCTAATTTTTCCAAATTTCCTTTCATTTTAACTCACCCATTACACACTACTCAAATCCCAACTTTGCTGTAATCCGGTTTATTTCACTGATGTAAACATATTTTACGTAAATGAGTGAAGTAAAATCTTTTTTAATTTTACTGTCAATCAAATTTTTTTTAAGGGCAGCAGAATATGAAACATGCACAAGAGGGTGAAAACTTTATGTTTATTTCCATTATCTGTGCACTAATCCTTGGGTTCTCAATCTCTAGGGCTTCGTGGCTTTACTGTAGTGAGCTGGTGAGATTCTGATGGAAACGTCAAAGTCAAGTCAATTTGACGTAGTTGACATCTGTAGGTGGTAAAACTATTCATTCAAACTGTTCAGGAGACAAAAAAGTTGAGAATCCCTGCTCTAATATATAGTTACAGTGTTTTATGGTCAGTGGTAATGTTGAATCTGACCGTGATTTTTCAGAGCATGTGCAAGGTATGCGCATTGCAGGTAACCCTAATACGACCACAGGTCTAACCGAAACCTGTGGTGTTAGCCTTTATTACAATAATTTCTGTTTTAAGATACATCTTTTCAGAAGGCAGATGTGTTTCTTGTAAGAGTGTTGGGACAGGATAGGTAGGGTTGCAATATGTGCAAATGTGGGCACCACACGTGCTTTTTTCTAAGAGTCCAAAAGTATTTTTAGGGATCCAGACTCTTCCCCACAATGGAAATTTCTTACAATTATTTCCTCATATCTTTTTAACAATCGTGCAAATTTTGTTGTAGAGGGTTTCATATCCTCTTGTAAAACATTCCACCAACCACGAAGACAGCATAATGTCTATTTGATTTCGTGACCATCAATATCTGTGCGTGCGTGTCGGTATATTTAAACAGCGTTGCTCATTCTCTCTATTCCACTCAGCAGTCAATCATGTTAATGCTACTGTTGCTCCTCACGGCCACTGTAAGTTCCTCTTACCTGTCTGACTGTTAACCCTCTTTTGCAAATACTTTATAGGCCTGTGTATGACACACCTGTTTAATGAACCAGTGTTAATATAGTGTGGGTTTCTATACCTTTCAAATGTTATCTTATGCTCTCCATTAATTCACAAATTGAGTTATCTTTTACTTTTTGTCTCTTTTTTTTACATTTATAACAAACTAGTTTCTGCTGCCAACAAAGTCTTGCACCAATTATATATGTATTAATAAGCAAGGAGGATTCAATTTACAAATGGCAGTAAACCACATCTTGGCATTTTACGTGATATCTTGATATATAAATATATCTGTTTGCGTGTATACATGCATGTGTGTATGGGTGCATGCATGCATGTGTGTGTATGTGTGTGTGTGTCCAGGAACCTGGCCATGCTGGGCGAGTCAAAGGCACAAAGGCGGCAAATGACTCTTGCGTCTGTAAGGTGAACTTCACTATGCGGGCTTTCCCGACACAGCACTTTGAAAAGGCAGGACAACTGGTCCAGAACTGTGGAGACACTCTGCAGGAGCTGCAGAACCGGGTGAGTGCAGAAAGAAACAAGAGTATAACAAACTGAAGAACATTTTTCTATTTGATGGCAAGTAACCTGAATATAAGAGTGTTTACCCCAACTTTATGTTGCAAGCGCTTTTTTACAATGAAAAGTGATAAGTGTTTTAGGGTATCAAAGTGTAAGCATATATATTTATTGAGGGTTGAGAAAATGAGGGAAAGCTTTAAGAGGTGTGACAAGGAAATACATGAGGGTATACAAATTTTACTGTGTGAAAATATTACTGTCAGTACAATCAATCTTATGTATTAGTGCAATCAGCAAGCAAACATGTGAACTTACTAAAGGGTAAAACCATTTAGTGATCCTGAGTAACCAAAGTTTCCCACTAAAACATGCATGTTGACTCAGTGGAGGGGAAGAGTGACAGTGTCCTCTCAGCTTAATTATGTCATAATAAGTGCCAGGAATCATTGGAAATATTTTCATTTTAATTTAAATGAATCTCTTTAAATTAATTTATTTGATGATTGACAGGTCACACAGACCAATGGAGAGCTGCCGAAGATACAAGCCATCATCAAGAATGTGACAGCTCGCATAGAACCGTTAAAGTACCTGGACACAAAAGGCATCCATAATGCACTGCACCTGCGTCAGCTGAGTCAGGACCTGGAGGAGATCAGTCAAATGATCAACACAGCACACAGTGAAAACCAGAGTGCAGAAACTCAGAAACTAAAAGAGGAGGTAGGCCATGTCTGAATAAGTCTAAACATGTACTTAGACCAAGATGCTTAGGCTGAAAGGACATTCGGGAATTATTCAAGAACATTTTTTGAAGGCACGCTGAGGTTAAACATGGTGAAGCCTAATGTTGAACATTCACTTCAGGTGGTCAAAATTCAAGAGGAGGTTAAGAAGATGTTTAAAGATGACACGTTCAATCTGGAAACGACAAGAGAGAAACTTCGCTCTTTACACAACCGTGTACAGAGCTGTCGCACTATTCCAGGCGACTTCAGGAGTAAGTTGCTTCATCACTCAGAAACACTGACATTTAAACAATCTACAATAACGACACTATTTAGCTACATCACCCAGGTCAAACACCATCAGAATATCAGCAAGTATCTCAACATTTATAAAAAATGTCTAATTTAATAGTGAGATTATTTCAGTCATTCTCGTATTTTGTCTATTCCTTTCAAGGCCATGTCCAGTATGTAGCCCTTATATTAGAATAATATTGAATTTCAAATTTATTAACCTTTATTTTTCATTTTATACCTTTTTTTTAATATATCATTGCTGTTTTCTCTGTTTAATAAATATTTTGACCTACTAGTCAGCACATTGAATGACCATAAATGCAATAAATGTGTATGTGTATAAAGAGTTTGAAAATAATGGAGCTTGGGCTTGAGATCCTGTCTTGCTTTGTTCCAGGTTTATTAAATCTTTTTTTTTTTTAAATCTTCTCCAGATTTATTAAAAGCAAAATGTTTTTCTTTACATTTGGTTGATACGTTTACATTAAAACAAATGTGTTTCATGTTAAATTGCTGTGGTAAAACAATGTTCATTTGTTATCCTGTCTCAACACATACAGACGCCTGTTACATTCGGATTATGACAAACATCGGCTCGCCAGTGATCACCAAACTGAATCCACACGATAAATCGTACATTTCTGGAGCGTGGGGTCGTGAGGCAAAGCGAGAAAGTGAGGATGTGTACTGGACACAGCCCTTAGCAAACAGCCATAAGTATGGTATCCAGGTGCGGTTGTACAGGTCATATGAGGATTTCATGGCGTCGAAGAACCACAGAGATGAAAATGTTGCGTCTAGCTACACCGGTGCCGATGCCATTCAGGGACCTGGAACGGTGTTATATGGGGGAGCGGTTTATTACCAGTGTTACAACAAAGATGAAATATGTCGTTATGATCTAGAATCCGAAGAAACAAAGCGTTTAACGCTGCCTAACGTTGGCATCAACAACAAGTTCCCATATTGTTACTACAGCTGCCGTGACTACACTGATATCGATTTATCTACAGACGAGCAAGGTTTGTGGGCGATTTATGCCACGGAGAGTAACCATGGAAACATCGTGCTAAGCCGCCTGGACACAGAAACGTTCAACATCACTCATACCTGGAAAACACGTCTCTTCAAAAAGTCAGTCACCAACGCCTTCATGGTCTGTGGGGTTCTCTATGCCACTCGTTATGCTGACACTTACCGCGAGGAGGTGTTTTACGCCTTCGATACAGACACAGGGCACGAGGACAACACTCTGTCTCTTCCCCTTGAAAAGGTGTCAGCAGGCGTAGCTAGTCTGAATTACAACCCCATTGACAGGAAGCTTTACATGTATAATGATGGCTATCTGCTGGCTTATCAAACTTCATTCTGAGGCTTTGCTTTTATGTTTAGAAATAGGCTGTATAAAAGGATGCATATGAGTTGTTGCGTTGTCTAGTTTATTGCATATCACAGAGAATCTAGAACCATAAATGATCGATTTAGACAAGGACAGCATTTAAAATATGTGGTTCTAATTTTGTTTCATCCATCTGAACGATAATAATAACATCACTGTGAAAAAAGTGACAATAAACATATTTTTCATGTATAGAGGTAACCATTTAGCATTTCTTGATGTGCACATCACTCAGAATTTACCGGTATTGTTCAATCAGTTCAAAAGTCTTCATTTCAATTTGATTTTATTAGTGTAGCATAGCACTTTACAATATACATAGTCACTAAGCGGCTTTGAAGCATAGTCATCTTGCATACCAAGTTGGGTGTAGTCTGAAGATGTGTGGGTTGTGAAGTTTTTCTCTTTACGCAGTATGGCTGATACTAAGTTCATGCTTTTCGTGTCTGTCAGTAAAATCATTGGAATATGAAGTGCACTCATGAAATTGCTTAACATACAGTGCTTGACTGACTACATAACTAACTGACTAGCTTCGTTTGGTAGAGATACTTCTGCATACCTCTTGTATCTTTTTTTTTAAATCCATCTTGTCCCTAATTTTTTGTGTTACCTTCCCAGTGCTTAAACTGGAAATGTTCAAGGAAAGAGCGCAATAAAAGTTCATATTATAACACATGCACATTTAAATTTCATATTAAAACACACTGTTGATCCTTCAGTTCTTATGCCCTTTCAAGTTACTCAAAAAACTTAAAGAGCATTTAAGAATGAAGAATGAGTCCTAAAAAGAATCTTTTATTCAAATAGAATATCACTTTTATTTGACAAGGCAGAGAATCTAAGGAAAAAACACACACTCTTTTACACAAAGGTTTGGTAATGGCCTGACAACATCAAAAGTGAAGGGACGATATGACATTCAGCTGCTGACACTTCATAAATATTGTGGAAGAGCAACATACACGCGCGCACACTCACACACACACCTACACCTGTGAAAACCACTTGCTTTATTACAGTAGGTCAGTTGATCTGTGAGGCTGGCAAGTGCTGCTACAGCTGTTACACTCTGCAGAAAGAAGTGAGACCAAGACTTGAAACAATTATCCAACAAAATATAGCTTAACTATATAACAATGTGACTGTAAAATCACATAATGCTGTTTTTCTATCAGATTTTAAAACCAAATTCACATCTTCATTTTCAGTCATTTCACTGTCATCGCTGAAAACAGTGTCAGTCAGTAATCTATGACCTACTACATTGGCCCAAAATATATTACCAGGAGTTAAGTGCTCCTTCTTTATCGGTTTCCAGTTCTGTCTGAACTGATTTAGTGTCCAGGTCAGGTATATTCAAGGAATCACTGCCCTCTTCGTCATCTGGACAGAGACACAACACAGTTCAGTAAAAACTATAGCAAAATATATCATTTTGTTATTGCTAACAGCTCTGCATATTGCTGTGTGGTCTATGTAGAAGTATGGAATGTAAAAGATTAAAATTATGTTAAGAAAACGTAGATTTTATTTGAATTTATTTCAGCATGTTTGTATGTTCACAGGCTGAACTGTCCAATAAAGTTTAGTTTGGAGATAAGTGACCATGCTTTGTTTCCTGCTCATACTTGTTTATTACAATTATTTATTAGACAAAAGGAAATGCTAACGAAAATGCCATGATTGTGCTTCAGACTGTCAACAAGAATTACTGCTGCGTTTATTGCTGTGGAGGTAAGTATACTGTGAAATGGATTTTAGGTCATATAACCCAGCCCTAATGTAAAGTTACTTCAAGCCCAACATAAGTCGCTTATATTTTGTTAATGGACAACAAACTGAAGAGAATGAGATTAAGACTTTGTTAATGAACAACAAACTGAAGAGAATGAGATTAAGACTACCGTACCCAAACTGTCAATCAAAATAGCATTTTCAGCGACAAAGGTACAGGTAGCTGCCAAAAGAAAGAAGCACCAAGGGCCTTGTCACAGACTCTACAAATGTCTGTAGAGCATATGTACCATGAACTGTACTGGTGGGATGTAACATCATTCCTTCACAACAAATTCCCTCACCTGGTGTTTTGTTGATGGAACAATATAGCAGGCATTCCAGAATCTGGGACTGGTTTATGCCGGGTTGAGTGAGTGGAGGTACTGGTGACTGAAATGCATGTGATATGTGGTTTACACGGTTTTCATGTTCGACAAACCACTCGACCAAGTGCACGGGGGAAGTGTAATCCCAGGAGACCCCATTCCCATTAGGATATACTGCTTAACCACAGGTTGAAGGTGATCACTCTGAATGGCTTTGTATGTGCTTTTTGTCTTAACCTTGCTCCATAAGAGGCTGAGTGGACGTAAAGAGGAAAATGAACTCTCCACCACAGAAGGATCCATCAGTGACCTTGCAAAACAAGGTCGCTGCAAAACAAGCACTTGGTTGTGCAGGCTGCTTCGGGTATGTGACACACATACATGTACTCATCCACTTACAGAGAGCAGGCTGGAGGATGACTCATCCGTCCATTTGACTTCCTCACCGCTCACTTGACCGTTGCCTTTACTCTATGTACCACTAACCTCACAAAAGTTCTTTCCCTCAAACATCTATGCAAACATCACCCTAGACACTGTTACTTATGAAACAACAGTGAGTGAGACATGAACGAAGCTTCTGCTGTGTGCACACCGACAATCACCTCTCTCTCAAGGCCACAAAGTTCTCTTTCTCTAGCAATGATGGCAAAAACAGTAGGTAAATAGGACTTCAATAGGACGGGATGTAAATTGCTTTTCTCTCTAAGGAGCTACATCTGTGTGGAAGTGCCTGCTTCCAATTTACTTTGTACTACTCATCCCTCCTTGACTATTCCTGTATTTGATGTATTTTGGCAGTTACCTGTAAATGAAGTGCATTGCCCCTTCAATACCAGCAGATTAGTAATATTACATGACCACAAGGGGGTGCCACTGACAGAATGCAGGGCTGCTTGACTCACCCAAGTCAATAGCATATTTTTCTAACAGTTGCCGTGTCATCCGTAGCTTGTATTCTAAAAACTTTCGCTCTGCAGAAGAAAAACAAAAAATTTCATTGTTTCATTTTTAAGCTTCAACCCTTGAAATATGCCTTTTGTAGACCCACCCACACACACACACACACACAAACACACACACATGTAATAAGCATTACACACTTACGCACCTGTACTGTGACGCCGCTCTCTCTCCTCTACCAATTTAGAGCTGAGATTCTCAACCTCTTTCTTCTGGAGCTCTAGCTGAAATCACAAAAAAAAAAAAATCACAAGTAGACTTATCTGAAAAAGTCCTTTAAGATCAAATTAAAATTAACTCTTTTTCTTCACTAAGGACTTATACATGACATATGAGTTGTTTGCATGAGGGGAAGCCTATGTTCTTACCTGTTTCCTTAAAGTCTTGACTTCATTGACAAGTCTTATCACACATACTGCCTGCTGCTGATAGGCTATCAATGCATGGTCCTTCCTAACAGAAAAAAACAGGGCAGACAGATTACAAATAGGCATGGTCCCTACTGACAGAAAAACAAGGCTGAGTAAAAATAGAAGTGATAGCACATGACAGTGCCAGTGTATGACAGCTAGGGAATCAGTGAAAGTGTGTTCATTTTAAAATGTCAAAAGGGTTAAAAAAAAAAAAAGCTTAACGTTTATGATACTGGATGGCTGCATGTGCCAGAGGGGAGATTTACTTATATTAACATACATGCCACAGATGGTATCTTTTAATTAAACACACGGATCTTTGGTGTTCTGGATCTTTCATCATGAACACTCATATGTATGCATATAATTATCTCAAATGCACTTAAAACCACATTATCTTTTGATTAATAATGTTGGCTATCTTGCAGGAAAACACCCACATAAATCATTTTAAAATGTAAAATGGGCAAAAAAACACCCAAAAACAAAGACTTATTATAACCGACATCATACGGTTTTCTATATTGTATATAAATGCACACATCATACGGTTTTCTATATTGTATATAAATGCACACATCATACGGTTTTCTATATTGTATATAAATGCACACATTAACACACTGGGGCAGGAGTGAAACAGTAACTTATACTACTGGTCTTTAAGACAAGAAGAAGAACTATTTTATTCACTCAATCTAGAAGAGCTACATGCTGATGTACACACTGGATTTTAATATTAATAAAGTAATAAATCATAAATAATAAAACAACCAAACACACATGCAAATATTGACTTGCTGAGATTACATATCTAAGATTATGTCAACAGTTTAATTACAGTTGTAGAAATGGATTCATGTGTCAACGAAGGTGACCTTTTTCTTTAATACCAGTGACTTGGTATATGTAGTCTCACTGATAATATATGATAAGAATGTAAAAATCAACTTACGCCAAAGTAACCTCCATCTCCAGCTCTGCCAAACTCAAAGAGAAGTCCGGATTCCGACTCTCTGACTCTGACCAAAAAAAAATAACAAAAAAGATAAGAAAAACAAAACCAAGATCACTATGCCAGTTTAATGAAGTGTTTGCGTGTGTGTGTGTGTGTGTGTGTGTGTGCTTGTATGTGTAAGCGTATGCTTATGTGGATGCATCTGTTCACCCGTGATGAAGGGAGGAAAGTAACACATGAGCGTTGTGTTGTTCCACTCATCCCTAACCTCCCTGTGAAACAACAACACAAACAGACAGGAGGCAATGTCAGTGAGTATTACAGTCTAATCTCACTGGTGTTAGGTGATCTCATCAGTCTCTTTAAAACTGCACGTACACGGTTGAACTATACATGTGAAACTCTCCAAAAAAAAAAACATTTACAAGCAGATTTACCGCTTTCATTTATTGGTATCAATGCAATTTACAACCTGTCTTCAGACATTAACCTGTGTGTGTGTGTGTGTGTGTGTGTGTGTGTGTGTGTGTGCGTGTGTGTACATGTGGGGTCTCAGTACCAAAATTTATCGTTAAGCAGAGGGTCATCTGTCAAGCCGCAGCGTGTGAAGAACTCCACGGCGTTCAGGCTGGCATTCACAAGCAGCACTTCATAAGAGCTACATAAAGACTGAGTCTTAAGCAGCTGTCAAAAACACAAGGTTAAACAAACATGAAACAAACGTTAAACAAACCCATCAGCAAATACACGCTGGATATCAATGTGATAGTGGCTCTGTTCTGTTGTTCTAGTGGGGTGTGGTCTCGAACAAGTTACAGTCTTCACTATCAGCTGGTTTGCTTTATCAAAATGCTTTGGTGCAGAGACAAAGGTGCAGAGTAGGACTTGCAACACTGAATCAGTCATTTACAGTCAGAGCAATATAACCATGCATTGTCTGTCTATGACCTCTTGAACCAAAGATGACAGACAGTGAAGAAATAAATTATAAAGAACTTGTAAGATGAAATAAAAAAATGTTATTTATCAGTTCTTGTTTTCAGCAAATCAAAGGAAATGTAACAGTACTGGAACGTTTAAGCTTTTTTTTTTTTTTTTTTTAAGGGCTTTTCAATGACTGAGGAATTAAAACTTTGAAAATCAGGTGAGAAAATTCTCATGCCAGTTCCTTTAGTCACTCAGTTACCAGGAAAAATCCCATCTGGGAAACGCTAAGGCACACCTGGCATTAAGCTGTGCAATTTGCACGTCTTTTCACAACAAGCAGAGGGCAGTGTAGGCACACAGTGGGAGGTTAAAACTCAGTGCAAAGTAGAGAGAGCCAAAATCCAGGCCATGTTCATTTACTTTACAAAGGTCAAGCTAACATTTTCCACTGCAGATAGAGGAAGTTAAGCTAACCTATACCTAATCAACAGTCCTATTTGAAATAATAACCTCAGTAAGATATCATTCAAATAGACCAATTTTGCCACTCTCAAAGCTGCTATTTTTACACATGGCCAAAGTAATAACCTATTCAGCCCTCAGAGACCCTACCAGTTTGTGAGGGTGTGACTGTATTACTGTAAATCTGTGCCTACCTCTACAATATAGCGACCTACTCCACAGTTGCGATACCGCTTACGGGTGGCCAGCAGTAACACTTGCAGCACCTTCTCTCCGGTCATCCTGCAAAACCAGAAAAAAAGTGATAAAGCCAGAAAGGGAGGGAGAGAGAGAGAGAGAGAGAATCAAGACCTTGGAATTATTTAGAGTTGTAAGGGTCTGTCTGACTACAGGTTTAGTTCTATGATAAATGGCATCAACACTCTAAATTTCACTATTGCTGCAAGCAATTTACAACTTTTCATTCACAAATAAAATCTAAGACAAGCATACTAGGCATCTTCCATGTCTCGCGCACGGAGGACGGCTGTTGGAACGTGCTTATGTTAACAACTCATTCGTTTTTGGCAAAAAAAAAAAAAAGAGAGAGAGATAAAACACTAGACGGGTCCATTAAATTCCAAGATTCTTACAGAGTCTCTTCATTCTACTATCCTGCTATGCATACTGTTGTTATTAAGCATGCTTACAGAAGGCCAGGATAAGTGAGTGATACTTCTTCATTATCAATAATGCAGAGAGTGGTCCATTCTTGCGGTCATCAGAATGAGTGGTGTTCTTTCCCATCTGTGTCATATGTATTAATGATGATGGTACTGGTCATGAGCATTGATGTTCCAGCTTCACCACAATAAGCAGTTAAATAGCCATTATCATTTTTCCTCTGAGCTCCGTCTCTCATAGGAAAACTGATCATCATCATCATCATCATCATCAACGCAGACTGAAGTTAACAAATCTTTAAGTGCTACTTAAATATGCCGATTGCATTTCCATTTGAGTAATATATACTGTGTGTGTACATATCCTCCCTGCCTTGTTCCGATGCATGAATCGTTTTGAGGAGAGCAAGGGCTGGACTGTGGCAAACTGGAGAGAAAGAGAGGGAGGAGTTTGAGGTTAGAGGCAAAAGCAGAGACCATGTGGAAGCCATTGGGAGCAGGGAGGAGGGAGGAGGGAGAGGAGCAGTAGCAGCAGCGGTGAAAAACCTCTGCTCTCTCATTGACGAATAATTACACACTAGAGCTCCCACAGCTCTCCGATTCCACCCTCTACTAGGAATAGAAGCAGGAAATGGTTCATGAAGCAGCAGCAGAGAAGAAAAACTCATAATGACAAGGCTTGTTTCGTTTTGAAGATATAAATAATGACAGGTTTTTTTTTTAACGAAAACTTAGTGGAATTCATGCAAATCTAGCAGAAGAGGGAGACTGGGTAGGGAACTTTCAGTTACAGACTCCTGGGGAATTTTCAGTTCAGTCAATGAGCTCCGTTATGTGTTAATTGAAGAACGAGCTTCACGCAGTCTGACTTTTAATGATTTAACCAGAATTTACTGGATGCCTCTTACCAAATAAAATATATGTTTTTTAACGCCTCCCAGTCCCAAAATACATCAGCGTATTGAAACTGAAAATTAAAGGTGAAAGCTGGAAACTAGAGTCTAAGGGGTAAAATAGGGATAATGCTATCACAGCCTGATCTGATCTGGTTGCCCTCATAACTAATACTCCTGTGTCATATTTTCAATGAAAATAGCAGACAAATAATATAGGCAGCTCTTATTCCATCTCAGTGAAATAATGATAACAATGGCTCTCAACATATAGTTTGTTTAAAGAGTGAAATATGTTTGTAATATTGTTTTTCTTTTGTTCTGAACACATGGTCTTTGGTAATACTAAAGTGTTTCAGTTCTAGAGGGACATACCTCATCCTGCAAAGTAACAAGGTGAGTGGGCTTCAACTATACAGATACAAAGACACCTGATTCAGCACCATGTTTGATGATTAGGGTTGGAACATAAAACTGCCAGGAAGTGGTCAGTGTGACCCTAAAGGGGTAAGACTCTACCAATATCCTGTTTCACTGAAAGGCTCACTCACTAACAACCTAACAAACAAACTCCACGTTAGTCTGGTAGTCACGCAGCTAGTTAACAGATTAACACCTCCATTTAATTTTCCTCCTTGATTAACAACATTTTCATTACAATCACCCTGTAGTGTTGTCTAACGGTGGAATGCACCTGAAGATAACCATTCGCTCAATTCTGCCCCTTAAACCTTTAGGCAGCAGCGCGTGTGGTACAGGAATAGGAGGATGAGGGGTCACGTATGGTCCTACCCACTCTTAGTAATGAGGCTAACTGCCACCTACGGGACTGCCAACCAGACAAACGTGGCACAATTGGGATTTGAGACACAGAGTTCCAATTGGAGGGTGCACATCTGCACTGTAATTCAAAGCCTTAACTAAAGTTTACACCAGTCCATTAGTTTGTTAAACAGATGCACTGAATCCTCTATGAACACTTCTAATTTTGTTCATTGCCTGCTAACCCCCCCCCCCCCCCCCCCATCCCCCACCCTCCTCGAATAGTTATACAATGTCATCAAAAGTACAAATTATATATTGCATAAATTCAGAACTTTTTACAGCTAAAGAAACTATGGGTGAGTAAACAAGCACTTAACATGACTACACCTCAGCTGAAGAAAAATAAAATGATTACAAGTGAAATGCCTCTGAAACTAGGCTGCACTGTGTTAGCTTTCTCTGTTCAAAAAGAACATGGGGAATGCAGAGCCACTTACAGGCAGAAGCATCCTGCAGTGACTAAAACACAGGCTACGAGTGGGCAAGCATCCACCTAAGTCTTTCTTATAGAGCCATATAATCACCATAAAAGGCTTGCAGAGGAAGCAGTGCCTCTCAGCTTAAGAGCAACAGCACTGGATCCCCTGCCCATTAGCTTAGTCAGGCTCTGTGGGAGAAACATGTAAGATTATGGCATCCCGTTTACAACATCTCCTCCTGAGAAAAAATCTATATTACATTTCTCTCTCTCTCTCTCTCTCTCCCTCTTTTTAAAAGCCGTATGATCAAAACGCACGCTGACTTTTTCAAATTACCGAAGGGGTATTTGAAGTACTTTGCAGTTAAGATTTACAAAAAACCCATCACAAGACCGTGAGACCAGGGGAAAGCCTCATGTTTTACAAGTGATCAAAGTGCTGAAAACCCTGTGGACCAAGAGCGTTGCAGGAGTTATTTTATGGGGGGGGATTCTTTTTTGAGGGTGGGGAAAGTTTATGATGAAGAAATCTGTTCAGCCTTATCTGTTTTTTGCTATTTGCATGTCGTTTCCTATCTAAAATTAAGGTTTACACGCACAGTCTCCTCATCTGGCATACTGCAGCGGCCACAATCAGACACTCCACCCCCACAACAGAGCTCGGAATCTCTCCTTCCTCCCCGGCCGCCTCCCTCTGAGCGTGTCGCTCCCGCACCTTCTCCAGAAACTCCTCCAGCTCAGCCGAAAACTGCGTCCATGACCACCTACAATTGTGCGAACACACACACACACATACACACACACAGACGAGATAGTCTATATAACACAGGCCCACACATACATTTTAAGGACAACAGATAAACATATTAAAACAAGTAGCTGATGCAAGTAGTTATGAGAGATGGATCCAGGAACAGATGGATACAAACACACACCCACACACACCAACACACACACACACACTCACACACAGAAACGCAAACACACAGTGAGTCACTGGATGGATGGAGACTGGATGCTGGATGTGAGGAAGCACAGTATAGACTTAGTCAATAACGAGCTGGAAGCTTGCTACTGGAACACTGACAGACACTATCCCTGACACATGACAAGGCCTCTATCTACAATTAAAAGACACACACACACTTAGCCAGACACACCCATGGTGTCTGAGCCAGACTCTCAGCATGGTTTCTCTGTGGGAGTCATGTTGTCTTTACTATGCAGAGAGCACAAGTGAGAGCCTCCCTGCTGTCTCTCTATACCTTCCCACACACTGAGGTCACTTTGTACAATTATCCTTATCATCATCACCAATTCTACATTTAGCTTAGACCTCATCAGACTATGCCTTAGACACAGGTGATTAAATCCTAGGCAAATGTCTAAAACAAACTTCTCTCAGCTCCTAGTCTGTTTGAAAATCGTTTTCATTATCACTCTGCTCTCAGTAAGTGAGAAGTCAAACAAGTTCATCTCTCCATCCATCACTCTCAATGCACCTCCTCCCTCACTCTGAGAGAAACTAAAATTTGCATCCATTTGAATTTGTACCTCTCACCTAAAGTCAAGCCACATCCTAGGTAACTAATGAAATGACTAATGAAAAAATTGGGGTTGATTTCCTAATTTTCCCTGAGCCTGCGCTTGAAGGGAGCGGATGGGGAGAGAGATGAGTGTTCCACTCACGGGGACAGATTATTTATTTTCTTTAAGCAGCAATGTATGACTGAAGGGCTCATATTTCATTGTCTTGTTGGATTTTTGTTGTTGTTGTTGTTATTGTTGTTGTTGTTGTTTTTTGTTTGTTTTTGTTCTCCCTCTTACTGCAAGGTATGCTAGCTCTTGTCATAGCAATAGGTTGTAGAATAATATGATTGTTTTTCACTGAGCAACCCCTGCCAGGAAATATCTTCTCCAGAGAATGTCTGTGGAGAGGGAGGCTTCGGGAGCGGAGAGAGAGGAGAATCAGGGCTGCGCTTAACGGTGTAAAAGCTCTTGGCTGACAGCGGTGTTGAGTGTGGAGAGTGGATCTCGGCAAAGCCTCTTAATCTCATTATCTTTAATAGAGTAGCCAGCGTTAGCTGGGGTCATGCCTTGGATTTCCACCCTGATTCACTGTTCGTTCCCATATGATAAACACAGAGACGCTATCGTGTACAAGAGCAAAGACGGGGCAGTCGCAGATGGTGAAACCCATTACTGCAAATTCATCTGTAGTCACATACACACACGCTTAGCAACACAGACACACTTTTCACTGAGACAGACTCTCTTTCATATTTAAACATTTTTCCCACTAAATTTCCAATATCCCTGACTCTAGGCTTCATAAAGCAGACTTTACTACCTTTACTGACATTTGCACTGCCTTAGATGATTCTCACCTCAATTCTCACCATTATTTGAAGCTTTTACTTCAACGTTTCACTATCGATACATCAAAGAATTAAGAATAAACTGTGAGTGTAATTGATCCTGTTGGAACTTGTGGCCTGATCGGTCATGTGATTTGTCGCGTGACTAAGCCTGGATGGGTACATGTGAAAGTAATTTATGTGTTATTTTTAAAAGCAAAATGACGGTGGTGTGAGAGAGAGGAAAGGACTAATTAGAGGTGCACGTTCACTACATGTTCAATTAGTGCTATTGCTTGTGTCCATATCTGCTTTTTTGAGGTGAAGAAACTGGAAGACCTGTCAACATCACCTTTTAAATGTTCTTTAGCAATTTACAACAGCAATCTGATACTACCTGTTCTACATTTTTCTCACCTGATAATGAACATGTAAAGAGCTCAGTAATAAGTGAGTCAATGAATAACTGAAATGACTCAACACTGGCCACAGCGATGACTCATGTTGATTATTCATGGACTTGCTGGTAATACTGATTAAACCTTTTCAAAGGCCCTCAACTGACAGGAGTCCACTACTGTGGTCAATAGCATAGATTTCTGTTTAGACAGGATTCCCATGTGAGTCATTTACAGCATGTTTTTTAACCTCTCCATTATTCTCTGTCCGTTCTCAATTTCTTATTCTTCTCTTACCCAAAGTCACACACTCTACTCACTCAGTCGTTCATTCAATCCCTACTGATTTACTAATTCAAATACACACATTTTTGTCACTAAATCATTGCTTCGCCTTCTACCACTCATTTCTCTAACTACTTTATCAGGTTACTGATTCAAACATTCACTACTCACACGTTCTCAGACTCCATCACTCACTCACTCCCTCATTCATACACTCTCTCTTACACACACACATTCGTTTATTCGTTCCATCTCACAAAACTTCATTAGACGTTATGTCCCATCCGGCCACATATACATTGCTTCCCATTCTTAATAACACAGTTTTCTCGAATAGCCTGGCATAATGTACAAAAACAAACAGCAGTGAGACACTGGGCTTCCAACCTGTCATCAATGCTCTCTGAGGAACTCTCATCTGAGCTCTCCACTTCACTCTCCTCTGTTTCACTGAACAGCCCTGAGAACTGCCTGTCTAAATCACTCTCTATCTGCACCACCTCAGGAGGGGGGCTCCTGTTGGCCCTCCGTGGGTTGGGAAACCTTTGGCTTCTGTACTCCTCCAACACATCTTGACAGAGACATTTGACCACACAAAAAAGAAACATACAAAGTGAGAAAGAGAGAGACTGACTGACAATGTTACTGACTGACATTATTAATGACTGACTGACTATACCAGTCACTGACTGTATTATTGACTGACTAACATTACTGACTGACTAATATGACTCACTGTATTACTGAGTGACTAACAGTATGACTCATTATATTACTGAGTGACTACAAGTGTGACTGACTGACTGTATTGCTGACTGACTAACAGTATGATTGACTGTATTACTGACTGACTAACAGTCTGACTTACTGACTGTATTACTGCTGTATGACTAACTGACTGTATTACTAAGTAACTAACAGTATGACTGACTGACTGTATTACTGACTGACTAACAGTTTGACTGACAGGCTGTATTACTGACTGACTAACAGTTTGACTGACAGGCTGTATTACTGCTGTATGACTGACTGACAGGAGGATAATGTGAATCTGACTGAGGTGTATACCTGATTGTTCCCGTAGCAGAATAATGGTGTGTGCTCTGTGGCAGCACATAATGTCATGTACTTCTCTAGAGCTCATATCAGACAGACACACACCGAACAAGGTCTCTACAGCACACAAAACCTCCTGGTTCTCCACCTTCAACATATGGAAAATCACACCTACATGAGCAACCACACCCACACAGACACACATGGCCACACACACATGCTCACACAGACACATACCGACACACACACAATCACACACACCCTTTATACCATAGTAATCATGAGAACACATGTGCTTTCATCCACTTTGCAGCTTTAGTCTATGGACTATTACAGTAAGCAGGAGAGTGCTGGCAGCTGCATGAACTGGTTCTCTACATGTTCACAGAGGGCTGCTTGGCACAGAGGGAAAAACATAATCAATTAAGAGTGAGAGTTCCAGGACAACATGACGTAAGCAATGAGAGGGAGGGTGGGGGGTGAGGGGACATCATCTCACTGAAATATGACCTATATTCATAATCACATGGGTTGTGTTCTCATGTTCCCAGAGGGAAAGGAGAAAGAGCAAAGAGAAAGACTGAGCTGAGGTGGAAATATGGCATATATTACACATATTACACACACACACACACAAGTGCATCTCTATTTATGAATCGGATAGAATGGAATATCTCTCGATCTGTGTGCGTGTTCGTGTGCGTGTGCTTGTGAGTGGATAGAATGTAATATCTCTCAATCTGTGTGTATGTGCGTGTGCGTGTGAGTGTGTGTGTGCGTCTGTCTGTCTGCCTTTACCCTTGCATGATTTAGTGGTTGTACAGTGTTCTTTTTTTTTTTTCATTCAGACTCATTTGAAGAGCCTAATCATTCTCAGATAGCCAAGTCTCCTGGCGGATATTAAGAGACAAAGCACAGTTATTAAATCCCTCCACTTGTGTATTTAAACATCCCCAAAGAATGACAAGACCATGAAAATCTACACCTTTAAAGATCTCAAATATAAACATACACATACACATCTGCACAATTATTCAAATCACAGTTTTGACATTGCAGTCAATAAATTCATATATTGCATCATTAAAAGATCTGTTAAGTGACTACAGTTACAACATAAATTTCAGTTTGAGAAATGGCTTATATAAACAGACTCTGTCTATTTCTGAAACTGATCCCTGTTGACAATTGCTCTCATTTTATTCCGGCTTAAAAAAAAAAAGACTTTTGTGTAGTGAAGGTCAAGGATTCTCATTCGGCAATCTGCTGGTAGGGCAGTAACTAGTGAAGTTCACATCTTTCTTACATGCTTTTAATTCAGTAAGGATCATTGCTGTGGATCTGATGATACCAACGGGGCCTTACATATAAAGAGGGTTTTGGTCTTCTAGAAGCCCTACACCCACATATAGCTAGAAAAAATATACAGAGTACACATATACATGCACATGCACAAACACACACACACACACAGTACAGATGTCTAGACACCTTTGTTCAGCGTCATTCCGGCAGCAGCCTGGAAAACTAATTAGAAAGTGATATTAATCAGTCTTATTTATGATAATATCCTGATAAACCTATTCTGGAAAGGGCGCTTCGCTATTGTCTGTTATTTATCTCTGCTGAAGCTAAAATTAATCCAACAAGAAGGCAAAACACCCACTCAAACATGAAAGAATAAAAAACACACACACACAGCACATGCCTCGAGATATTTGTAGTGCAGAACAGTATTTCTTATCCACTACATTAACGTTCGATTGCCCATCCGGATGGCTAAATCCCCATAGCGCCGCCTCTCACTGCACGTTAGTGTTAGTGGGTTTGTTTGTTTGTTTGACTGATTGATTGTTTTGGTACGTCCTCCTTTAGAAACAGCTACATTTTGGTCTTGGCTACTCGCTAAACCCATATGATTGCCGGGAAGAGAAAAAGATTAGTTTAGCTTTCGGCTTTTGAACCTAAAATAATTATACATCGATAATCTGATCACTGTTAAGCAATGGGATCGTGAGTAGTTAATCTGAGGTTTGGGAATCCCAATTTTCAGTGTAAACCATAAGGTTATATATTTAACGAGGAAGCACGATTACCTCTGGTAGGAGTTTTGGTGCATCGCTAGACTGGAGCAGTTTGTGGAAGTTTACTCCAATGGGCTGGGCGGTGAATTTACTCCTGCTGCCCTTAAAGGGCACTGCATGAAGGCGAACCAGACAACCATCCATCCCGAACCACCGTCTGTAAAATGAAGTGGGGATAGTGGAAAAGTCAGCACAAAAAGAACCTGCCAGTTATGATTAAATGAAAGGGACAGATACACAGCAGTCATATATTAAGTTACTCCCATCAGGTTATTATTCCATTGTCTAAAGGCACACCTTGTATTTAGATAAAATTTCGTTTTAATCTGCTAACCGCTGAACAATGCAGAGGAACATAGGGTGCTTAACGTTAGTCCACTAGCTGACGCCAACAGCAGCCAAGCTAGCAAAGCTCCCCGTTCTGATAACCAGCATGTAAGAAGTAATTACTTACGGTGTGAAGTGATAATAATAACGATAATAATGATAATAATAATGATAATAATAATAATACGTCGTGTACATACTAGAGGTGCTTTCGATTCTTACGTTAAGCTTGTAACAACTCCGAGTTTGTTGGCTTACCTTCTACATAAACTTGAGTTTATGTTGAGGACCTAGTGTAATGGTAACTATGGAAACAGGACAGCTGTAAATTATGGCACGGTCATCTGGGAATTGGAGTCCCTATTTTCAGCTGTACAAAACTACGTTTATATGCTTCCGAAATACAGTTTGAAAAGTGAATGTTATGTGATGTTTTGCTCTCTTTAATTAACGTATTGATTTTTGTCAGACACACGGGCAAACAATCTGGTGCCATATGGCACACCCTTGGTTGTAGAATGTGTAATGTCTTGGGTGGGGTTTTCAGATACGAGCGAGATTTTAAGATTGTGTCCATTGGCGATAGTCGTTACTTGAAAGGCGTGGCGTTTGCTGAGTGGAGAATGACGTCAATGGAGCTGTTCAAAGTGTGGTGGTGCTGGAAAGAAACTCACGCAGTCGTCGGCGGATGGAACGCGGACGTGGAGTCGATCCTCCCGCGTCTTTAAGAGCACATCGAAGTCCATTGTCAAAAATCTATTCGGGAAAAAAGAGCAGACCAACAAGTCATTCACCTGTATTGCCACTCTTGAAATAGTAAGTATTATTGCATTATTACCCCTACTGGAAATGGCAGAACAAAAAAGCGCAGGAATCGAGAACTGAATTGTGCGACGTTTTGAAGAAGTAGTGACCACGTTGCTTGGCATTGTTTGATGACTACATGCAAATTCTTTAAAAAATGGACCCGACTTACATTGTGCATAAATTGTATTATGGCATTTTATGCCACATCGCATTTCTACCTCCAATTCCGCGTGCTGTTCGGAGGGCAATGATTTGACTGGAATTTGCATGTATGTTTGAAAGAGGACTGCATCGAATTTTCAAGCAGGTGTGTGTGTGTATGTGTGTGAGAGAGAGAGAGAGAGAGAGAGAGAGAGACGGGGGAAATAGTGTAACCATATATTACATGGCCCTAAAAATTTCAAATATTAGATTATTACATCAGACAGTGAGGCTATGGCTTGTCGTGAGGCTGGGAGGAGTGCTTTCGTGTGATCTCTTTCAGGGTTGATCCTAATTAAGCATTATATTTTCTTCAAAGGGATAGGCGCCTTTAAAAGACAGTCACACACTCGCCGGGTCAGGCATGAACACTTAGTTTGGGGCAGAGGTGAGAGCTGGATGTTTTCATCGGATCATTACCATCACACGACTGCATCTTTTAAATCAAATTGTTTTTGCGCAATAAATAAACACGTTGGCAGGTAAAAGATCTTAGTAGTGTCTGTTATGTGGCTTGTGATTTCTAATAAATGTAGTGGATTGCAAAATTAGTTTAACTTGGACAGTATATTTGGTATGGTATTCTCTGTTTTATTTCACATTTGACTTAATTATGCCAGCCGTTGATTCTATTTTTTTTTACCCCTGATCAAGGTGTGGCTCTGTCGGCGCCACTTTCATTTGGCTTATTTGATTCTCTCTCTCTCTCTCTCTCTCTCTCAAACACACACACAAGTAGAAAATGCTTAGTCTCTCTCTCTCTCTCTCTCTCTCTCCCATCCGTTTTTTGTATGTTGTATGTCTTTGTCACACACGCGCAGAGCCGTTGTCCAGTTTCTTCATGTACCACAACATGCAATTAGTGCACGATGTAAACATAAGTCACTCTCGCCTGCCCTTCGCCTGTGGAAGAAACGATTGATTGACAGGGGATTAAGACCTGCGATAAATAACAAAGCCATCCAACCCCACGCTAAAATCTGACGTGATCATACAGGAGGATTAAGCATCTCTCTGTTATAATCACCAGGCCGGCCTTGTGTTCCTGCGTGTTGACGCTGTTGTTGATCGTCGAACGCGCAGGCAAACTCCGCTTCAGCTCCTCTCCACGATATACACTGCTCAATAATGAACAAGGTGGTCCAAGGGGCGGGGTCAGATGTTCGGCAGATTAGTGACACAAGACACCGCAGGCTCCGATTTCTCAACTATTTTGCAAATTGAATTGAAACGCGGAGACTGAGCTTTTAAGCAAGAAAAATCGTCTAATTTTGATGACACTTTTAACACTGCAAATTTTGACAATCTATTTTAATTTATATATAGCCTAATCAATGTGTCTCTCAAACTGACCTGCCGTTAAAATTTATGAAATCATATCAGTGCTGAAGCTAGCCTCAGAACGGTTTGAGTTCTTTGAGAATTCGTCTAAACAGTTTTCTCAGTGATTAGCTCAATTTTCTAATGAGCATTGTGTAAACCAAAGCTTTCTAGGATGAAGGCTGCAATGCCTTCATAGCGCTTCTAAGTCCAGCCCATTCAGGCACACCTAAATGACCGCAACATTGCATGGCCATATTGCATCGAGTTGCAAGTGTTACAGTAAAGTGTTACAGTAAAACCATAAGTTATAAGCTGTCACAGTGAGCACTGACTAATCTCACCGACTCACAGATGCTGTCTGATGTTGTTTTTCTAGACTTATAACTTATTTTGTGATCACAGTTCACTACAGGTAGATCAAGTGGTTGTTTTAACATCCTGCTTTACTGCTACTTTCACTGTCACCTGTCACATCTGTCCCAACATTTTTCTGGATCTCTCTTGTCCAAATGTTCCACCGCTCCTCATCAGTGTCTCTTTCTTTCTCTCTCTCTCTCTCTCTCTCTCTCTCTCTGTTTTTTCTGCCCCTGTCCGAATCCCCCATCCCTCTCCATCTGGCTTTCTCAGTATGTAATTTGTCTGCCAGCATGGTCAGTGGTGCACGTGGCTGTGTGTGTGTGTGTGTGTGTGTGTGTGTGTGTGAGCGAGTGTTTGCTTTGTGTATAGGTGCTGGTGTTCTGATGGTCCCCTACTGTGGCAATAAAAGAAGACAGTGTTTTAGTCACACAACAAAACACAACAGTGCCTTCATTAATGGCCTGCATATAGAGTGAAGCACAGGTAAACATCTAAGCATGAACAGCACATTCCACGTTTTAAGTACCTCAGATGGGATATGTTGAGATTATATGAACAGCAGTGTGTGACAGACAGCAGGCAGAGGCAGCGATGATTAGAGTTATTTTTAGTAGAACCCTCTCTCTTGTTGTGATGAAGACACACAGGCATTTAAACCTGCGGCAAATGTAGAGGAAAAGCATATTTTTGTGTTTGGTTTGTGTATGTGTGTGTGTGTGTGTGTGTGTGTGTGTGTGTGTTTGTTTTTGTTTGTGTGTGCGTGCGTGTTTGTTCCTGTGTTTCTCCACGAGAGTTTGTCCAGGTTCATTCAAGGCCTCATGAATTTTGAGAACACCTCTGAAACGGCAAATATTTTGTTACTAGACTAGAAAAAATAGATAAATATGACTGTTACACAAGTCCATCCATGTACTGACTGTGTGGAAAAAGGTGATGTTTGCACTCCTGGAAAATATGGATGTGGGTGGAGATTCCTGTTGGTATGGCACTGAAACCATTTTTGGTGCTTTTTTCCCCTCGGCCTTCTCCCTCCCTCTCTCTCTATGTGTGTGTGTAATGTGTGTGTCTGTAATGTGTGTGTATGTGTGTGTGTGTGTCTACATTATCTGTGCGTGTGCATGTGTGTGTGTATCTGTTTGTGTGTATACCTGTGTATATCTGTGTGTGTGTGTGTGTGTGTGTGTGTGTGTGTGTGTGTGTGTGTGTGTGTGTGTGTGCGTGCGTGCGTGTGTGTGTGTGTGTTATCTGTGCGTGTGTGTGTGTGTGTGTCTACATTATCTGTGCGTGTGTATATCTGTGTATATCTGTGTGTGTGTGTGTGTGTGTGTGTGTGTGTGTGTGTGCGTGCGTGCGTGCGTGTGTGTGTGTGCGCACGTGCATGTTTTTCCCCTGGCTGATGTTGGCAGTGTTGTGTGAACAGACTGAATGAACATGGAGAGATTATGCGTCCTTTGCCAGTACACAGGAAAGGATGAATGCATTGGGAGAGGATTTGTTTTTCGTTCAGTTAATCTGTAGACCCTGTGTGTGTGTGTGTGTGTGTGTGTGTGTGTGTGTGTGTGTGTGTGTGTGTGCACGTGCATATATATGTACAGAACCTATATACCACTAAGCCCTCACAGGTCATCTGTCCTCAGTCTGATTGTGCCCTTGGTCCTGACACTCCCCACATCTTTACATCCATCCACCCATCCATTCATCCATCCACCCATCCATCCATCCATTCCACCAATCCACTTATACATTCTCCTTGCCAGTGTGAAAGCTGCACCACCCAGATGTTTAAATCCTTGTCCTGTGTGATTAGGCCTTGTGCCCTGTGCTTGCTCAGTGCAACTCTGGTGTATTTATGGCACTGCGGGAGTGCTGAGGGTGGAGATGTGGTTCTGGGAGGGTCTCCAGCTGCTGTTCTGGGGACCAGCCCAACCCACGGGGCGCCAGCCTTTGCCACTGGACTGGCCTTGTGCTTAAGGTCTTGTCTACAGTAAGATTATAGAGGAGGTAACTTCAACATGGGTTCCCACACGGACACGCCACCCAAGCCTGCGCACACCGCTCCCTTTGCCTGGAACCAATCGGAACAGGAAAGGAAAGAGGGCTGTCATTTTCTGCAGGGTATCTTGTGTGTGTGCGTGTGTGTGGGTGTGTGTGCGTGTGCCTGGGTATGTGTGTGTGTGTTGTGTGTGTGTGTGTGTGTGTGTGTGTGTTTAATGGATTGGAGACTAGATCTGGCATGGTGGAAATTGCATCACTGAATGGTTAATCTGTAAAGTGCTGACTAGCAAGAAAGCTTTCACTCTTTACACTTTATACAAGTCACTATCTTTCTTTATTTCTCTCTCTCTCGTTTTCCCTGTCGCTACCCCCCCCCCCACCCCCCTCACCCCCACCGTCTGTCACTCTATCCTTTTGGAGGGTTGTACACCGTACTACTCACCTCTGTTTGCTGTTGAACTTTGGGCAGTTTCCGTGGCAACACTCATTTGACACACACTGCTTGAGTTTGCTCTGCCAACACAAGCACTCTCTCTCTTTCCACTGTCATTTTCCTCTCTCTCTTTATCTTCACTTTATTCGTACTCTTTCCTCGCCCTCTAGTTTCCTGCCATGTGATTAATTTCATTTACCTTTTTTGTGTCTTTTTCTGCTTCTTTCTTCTTTTACGTGGCATTGTTTAAGATGCCCTTCCACAAAAGCATACAGTTCCTTATTGGGCAGCCAGCATTAGTTAACTGTAAGAGACCTCTGTGACGCTATGATGTGTAAATATTCACATTTTGCTGATCACATGGGTCTGAAGCTTCTTCAGAGTTTGTCCATTTTGCTAAGTGAGGTCACCTACATCTTTTCTTAGTCTGTGATGATTAAAGAGACACACCATGAAAAAAATGTCTCACCAGCTCTTCATATCCACACTTACATGATAGGTTAACTGTGAGAAATGATCTGCTTGACCTTTGAACTACAAGTGGTCTGGAAACCAATCACCTCTTTCAGATATCTTGGGGAGAAAAGGGGTTTTCTGACATGCTTAATCTTTGTCAGTGTTTCTTTTATAAAGTTTATACAATGTTTATACAAGTTTATACAATGCTGATATGGTAGTGACTGAAAATCAGTTTTTATCATACAATTGTGGATCTCTGTCCCCAACTGCAGGGTTATAGTTTCTGATTAAAAAAAAGAAAAGAAAAGAAAAGAAAACAGGAAAAGAGGAAAAAAGAGAGATTGCCTTTAACCTGAGAAATGTAGAGCAAATCGATGGGATGGGTAGTGGGGGCAGATCTATATGTGTGGCTGGAGAAATAAGGCCAGAGACTGGAACAGTGATGAGGTACATGTCTATGTATCTGTCACACACAAAGACACACACACACACGCACGCATGCACACACACACACACACACACACACATCTATGCCAATGTGCATATACATCCTACATGTCTGGTTTTCCTACAGTCCTGTGAGTGTGGTTCGGCCCACATTAGTTCGAGCAGCTGTTCTGTTTGGAAAGCTGGTACGTTAACATTAGGTTACAGAGGGGTCACTGCATACATGGGCAGTTGTGAATGTACACACAGATGACAGAATGTAGCCAGTGGGTAAGGCATTGAGTGGAGCGTATGTGTAGTAGTAAAAGTGAGAGGAGAGGGGGATGGGGTGGAGAGTGGGGGAGGGAGCTTAGGGATAGGCTGAGGGGAAAGGTCATGGTGTTGGAGACCGGGGGTTGGGGGGTGGGGTAAAATGGACAGTGAGGCAGTACATTAGCACAAGGATATTGATCTAACGTGATCTAGATTTTCTCAGTATCTTTCGTATGGCTACTCCATTAGAAGTCTGTCCTTATATGGACCACCACTTCACGGCATGCTGGGTAAAAGGGGAATCATTATCTTATGACTTAAGCGTTTCTGTTATATCTAAGAGCATTCCCTGGAGAGCGTGAAGCAAAGCTGTAGCACACAACTGAACATACATTTACATCCATGCCCAAACACACACCAACACATACAAACACATGCGCAGACAGGCATACTCACGGATTGGCTGTATTGAACAGCTCCTCTCTCAATTCTGTCTCCTCTCTCCCACACAGAGATGCATGCATGTACAAGCACACACAGACAGACAGACACACACACACACACACACACAAATGCCTACACACCATGCACACACACCACACACACACATACACACCACACACACACACCACACACACAAACACACACAACAAGACTAAATAGAGCATATCTGCAAACAGCACATCATTTCTCCTTTTGTCCCACTCTCATTTTCACCTTCTTCTCGTCTCTTTTACAAATTCAGTCAGGTCACTTTAGTTAATTGAGCTGTGGAGAAAAGTGGAGTAAATAATAGCTGCTCCTTGTTCTATAGCAGGTGGCAGGAGGGACTGTTTTAGCTCCACTGCCAATTCCACTGCGTTAACAGAGAAAGGAATATTCATATTCTATAACTATCAACTTCAGCTCCACGCTGCCGTGGTCACACCGTCCTTACCCAACAGACAAGGGATCGAATGAGAGACCAAAAGAAAGAAAGAGGGGAAGAAAGAGTCTCAGGAAATGAGATTTTAGGTGTGTGAGCAGTTCTTTGCCCAGTTGTGTGAGTACTATTAGACAGCCATTTAAATGCAAAGTAACTGCTGCACTGCAAAATTGCAAATTTAAAATCTTTAGATTAAAAAACAACAACAACAACAACCAACAGTCTCTTTCCCCAAACCAAACTTGTATTGAACTAAACAAGTCATTATGAATGTGCCTATACTTAGATCCGTTTTGTGTTTAGCAAAACGCAATCTGAGACATCCAGTGAGTTGTCAGTACCCACCCTTCCACATACCCAGTAACTCCTCTGTAGCAGCCATCTTAGATACAGAACCTATGAGAGGGTTACACACACATTCTGGTAAGATCCATCCAAAAATGAAAGACCATACATCTGCAGATATACTCATGTAATAACATTCACAATCAAGACGAGGATATTTCATTAGTAACTGTTCCGGAAATATCATGGCTATTAGCGACCATGTAAACAACTAGACAACATACATTTTGAATCGGTTCGTCTAGAATCCTTTCAAGGCTGGTCTGGAGAGGTGGTTGTGTGCCTGAAGGCAGGCATCTGTTTCCCAGATTGGTGATAACAAACAGAGGTTGTTAAATGAGGGATTATTAAGGATATAGCATTGTTAATCCTGCCATAAACATGACATGTTCATTAGAATCTGAAAGAGATCTTCTCTATTGAATTAGACAGGACAATAGGAGTACAAGTTCCCTGTTAATGTATGAATACAGCGCGTAGTCGCTCCATCATTTAAACAAAGAAATTCACATGACACCCAAACGTCCTACAAATTTATTGTCCTCCATTCTGCTAAACTGAGGTTCTGTCCATCCTGTTAAACCGGGCTTATGTCCGTTCCACTAAACTGAGGCTCTGTCCATCCTGTTAAACCAGGCTTATGTCCATTCCACTAAACTGAGGTTCTGTCCATCCTGTTAAACCAGGCTTATGTCCGTTCCACTAAACTGAGGTTCTGTCCATCCTGTTAAACCAGGCTTATGTCCGTTCCACTAAACTGAGGTTCTGTCCATCCTGTTAAACCAGGCTTATGTCTATTCTGCTAAACTAAGGCTATGCTCGTTCTGCTAAACACATTAGCATGCTAATATGCACAATTCTAGATTCAAGACTTCCGGTCAAATCTTGGAAAATTGCCAACAGCACATCAAATTGTTGCTACATTGTCTTAAGCAAGTTGGGAATTGGACCAGTCAGCATTTTTTATAATATAACACTGATACTTTAAAGTAACTAACGTTAAAAATTTTAAATTTATAATGAACTTTAAAAGGAAAAAACCCTTCAGTTTAAATAACCTGTTAATATCGTTTTATCTTATGAATGCTCTGCCCGTATTTCATCTATTGTCTTTTTTTCTATTTCCTTATGTGTTCATTCTAGTTTTTACCTTAGCTGCCTTCTTAGGATAGTGTCTTTTGATTTTCTAGTTAAAGATAAAAAGCTTAAATAAAACCAACTAAATGTCTGTTTGGATTAAAGGTATTTTAAATATCTTCCTGACCAGAAGAGAAAACACAGTCTCACTGGTCTCACGAGATGAAATGAGCTCAAAGTGAGCCTGTCCATATTTATCAGAACGCTTCTGGAGAAACAGAGGCACACCCCATCATTTCTGTTTGATCTGAAAACCATTAATTATGGAACGATATTCTCATAAATGCGTGTACAGGGTGAGAATACAGAATGATGATAGCGAGGGCACAGAAAGGATTGTGGTAGGCGTCTAAGATGTGATTAATATATTGGTACAGTCATGGTTACTTTATATCAAATGGCTAACCATGATTGTTTAACACATAGCACACAGAGTGTGTGCTATAGTTTAGGACTACCTTGTCTGTGTTTGGTCTGTTTCCTTGCTGCTGATGTTTTGATATTTTTGTTGGGTAATGGTTCAGTGGACACCTAAAATACCACACATGGTGCTGAGCTGTTCCTAGCACATGTGGATTTTATACTGTTTACCTTTCAGGGTGAGATAAAACATTGACATCACGGATGTTTAGTTGTGTGTGTGCGTGTGTGTGTGTGTTTGTATAAGTGTTTGCTTGTGTTGTGTGTGTGTGTGTGTTTGTGTGAACGTGTGTATATGTGTGTGTGTGTGTGTGTGTTTTCTGTGTTTTTGTGTGAACATGTGTGTGTGTGTGTGTGTGTGCAAGTGTGTGTGTGAGTGTGTGTGTCTCCTCATTTATCTTGCCTAAGAATATAATAACCACAGGTCCCTGCTGTCTCACTACTGTATTGAAGTCTGTTTTAAGTGCACTGAAGAGAGCAATATGTATAGAATCTGTGTGTGTGTGTGTGTGTGTGTGTGTGTGTGTGTGTGTGTGATATAGACCGGGCATTGACCAGACTCTAACAACACTACAGTTCCTTGGTGAATGTAACAAGGTCACCATGGCAACATAATTCCCTTGGGCATACTTGGAACGGCGTCACATCACTTGCTCTGGCTGGCACATGTACACACACACACACACACACACACACACACAAACACTTTACAAACAGAGAAAGAGATAGGCCTAACCTCCACAGCAGATAAAGGAAGAGAGAGAAAGAGAGGGAGAGAGACAGAGAGTCTTTAGTTGAGCAGGTGCTGAAGCGTTCTTTTAGATGTCCGGGTTTATTTAGGCTAAGTGCATTAAACTAAGACATCTGCACAGTGGTGTTTGCATATGTGTGTGTGTATGCGTGCGTGTGTGTGCGCACGTGTGTGTGGGGTCATTACTCTCAATGCCCATTCTCCAGCCCTAACCAACATGAATAATGAAATAGGAGGAAGCCACTCCAGTCAACCCAATGAGTCGAGTATTGATCACCATGGTCACTGGATACAGTTGTACATCACACAAGCACGCACATATGTCCACATGCACATGCACACACACACGCACACACACACACACACACACACACACACACACACACACACTGAGCTCCATCTCAAGTGCAGCACAAACACAAGCTCCACAAAGCCCTCCTGCAGACTCATACATCCATGCAGGTACACACGAGCATGTTTGTAAAGACCACCCACATCATTTTCACTTTTTACACATTCGCTCACACACAAACACACACACACACACACACACACAGACAGACTCACACACAGACAAACACATTCACACACACACAAACACAAACACAAACATACAGACATAAAAACAAACAAAGAATTTCCTGCCACATTTATCCTCTTACTCACAGAGTCATCTACAATACACACACACATACACACACTTGCCTCTGTGGTTATTCAGTGTTGTGATCAGTATTGATTGACTGGAGAGAGACCTGTTGAAACAGATCCATGGGGAGAGGCTGGGCGGCAGCTAATGTTGAAACAAACTGGCCTCTAGTTGTTTGTCATCCTCATTAAGGCTGTTTGTAGGAGCCTGCTTGTTCCAGACCTTGTGTTGCATGTACCCTGATTCTGTGTCTGTTTGTGTGTCTTTGCGTGTGTGTGTGTGTGTGTGTGTGCGCGCGCGCACGTGTGTGTACTGTGGTGTTGCCCTAACTACAAATTTAGCACTCAAAGACAAGATAATTATCAAAGTAAACAAGTGTTTGAACTGATAAATTCAGAAGATGAAGCCATCCTGTTAGAGAAAATGCTTACAAGCTGTTCATTTAGTCTGAATTTTAATTTTTAGTTTTAATTCTATTTATTTATTTAGTTTGATTGATGACTATTTGTATGATGGGTCTCTATGCCTGTCTGTCTTTGTGTGTGTGTGTGTGTGTGTTTTGGCTGTCATCCACATGACTTCACCATATGGCAGGCCTTTGTATCTGTGATAATGCTCTGTTCTCATCACCGTTATGCAGACAGACAACCACACACACTGGCTAACCATGTCTTCTGTGCTAGTGTTAGTGACTCCTACATTGTGTGTGTGTGTGTGTGTGTATGTGTGTGTGTGCATATGTGTATGTGTACATCTGCATGTTTATACATATGCCACCTGGATGTGGAAGTGAAAAGCAACTAGAGAGGTGCAAATAGGAAGCAAGCTCATCTCCTGTGTGTATGTGTGTGTGTGTGTGTGTGTGTGTCTGCATGCATGTGTGTGTTTGTGCATGCGTTATCTGCACAGATGCAGAGTCGGTGCATCGTAGCCTGGTGGTTACTGCCTCTTCCTGTTAGTGCACAGTAGCTCAATATGACTCACGCTCTAAGTTTGGCATGTAGGAAAAGGATACCGGAATCTGCAGGGCTCCTCTGTGCTTCACCTGCCTGTTCTGCACTGGTGTCCTGTCCAAAAATGAGCCCCTGATACCGGAGGCTATTTTCCTGTAACTCCTTCTGTACTTTGCACTCTCCAGTCTCCATCCAGCCCAGCGCTATTGACTGACAAGATTACGCTCTAGTAGCTGTTAGATCAGCTCTGCTGGAAGTTATTACTACTACAGAATGTGTCCCAGTGAAAACACGGGTGAGTCTATCAGAGATTATGGCTGTATAGTTGCATCTAAGTGTAACGGATACAAGGACAGTGAGTAGACAAGTGTGGGTTTGGTAGCATATGTATCTACGTATGTAAGAATATGTAGGGCGTGTGTGTGTGTGTGTGTGTGTGTGAATGTACTCCTGTTCTCCCTGTCTCATTACTCTTGAGGATTATGGCTCCCAGGCTGGATAAGACATAGGGTTACTCTGATAAAACAACTGGTGTTTTTCTCATTCATTGCCCCCCCACCCCACCCCTTTCATCCTACCATCTGTCCTCCACCCTCCCTGTACGGAGGTCAGGAGTCAATCTGCAGGAGAGGCAGAGAGGATGAGAGAAAAGATGGAATTGATAGAATAGATAGAAGCTGTAGAATCAGCTCTACACCTGCTCTTTCCTCTTCTGTTTAAACCTGCTCTCTCTCCCTCTCTCTCTCTCTCCCTCCCCCTCTCTCCCCCTCTCTCTCTCCCCCTCTCTCTCTCTCTCTTTCTCTCTCACTCTGTCCCTCTCTCTCTCTCTCTTTCTCTCTCTCTCTGTCCCTCTCTCTCTCCTCTCTCTCTCTCTCTCTCTCTCTCCCTCCCCCCCCCCCCCCCCCCTCTTTCTCTCTCATTTGGCAGATGAGAGTGAATGCTGACTCTGTCCAACTCATGTATTAAAATAATTTTAGCAGAAGAAAAACACGGAAGCTCAGTTTGCCTCATAAACTACCATGATTATCTCCAGCTCACACCCTTATTTGTTCAACTGTGGTTGGCTTGTTTCATCTGTTTGTCTTTCCTTTTGTATTTCAATTGTTGTTTTGTTCATGTTGGTTTTTACAACCACTTGTGTGTGTGTGTCTATGTGTGTGTGTGTGTGTGTGTGTTCATGTATGTGTGTGTATGATAATATCTGATAATGTCCGATTTGTTGTCTTCCTGCATTACGTAACGAATTTCTACGCTTGAGTGAGCTTTAGACGTGTTTTGTTTGAACAACACTCTAGTTTTCAGTACCCCATGCTTCATGTTAAAGTAGATTACCTGATGCTAAGTGAATGGAATCATCACTGTAGCTCTTTGTATTAAATTCACTTTGATTTACATGATTAAATCTGTGCAGCATGAAAAAAAAGTGTAATATTCATTACAATGATCTGCTCTTGTGCCGTTTTATTAGGACATACACACTCACTCACTCACTCACACAAACATACACATGTGCGTGCGCACGCACGCACGCACACACACACACACAAACACACACACACACACACACACACACACACACACACACACACACCACATTTAAAGATACTCTTTTTCTGTCTCACACATAAACACTTTCAGCTCACCTGCAGATCATTGTCTATCAATGGCTCATTGTAATGAAGTATTGCTTTGTGGAATTTAAATTTGCGGATCTTTGAAGAAACCATTATCCGTCTTATATATTACCAGTATGTGAGCTAAAGACTAGAAAATAAAAAATGACAGAAATATATAACATAATCTAATGATGTAAACAGCGCAACGGTGCTACTGATATTGGAAGGCCAGATTGGGTGTGTATGTGTGTATATCTATGTGTGCTTTTGGCTGTGTGTTTGACATACTCACTGGACCAAATCAGATATTACTCCTCTCACTCTACACCATTATGAGTTTTTTGTGTGTGATGTGTCTGGGCTCTTCTTTAAATCATTATCATTGCAGTTCTACCTGCTTGACTAATGGGACACATCTCGACCAGGTCCTTATTTCTGTAAAGGGAACAAGTAAAAATATAGGACTCATTATTTTGACTAATAATTAAACACCTTACTTAATTACAAGCATTTATATATCTTTTGACTTAAAAACTGAGTCATATTTCATTATATGTCCTCTCTCTGTCTCTCCCTCTCTCTCTCTCTCTCTCTCTCTCTCTCTCTGTCTGTCTCTTTCTCTCTCTCTCTCTTTCTCTCTCTCCCTCTCTTAATGTCTCCAGGTTTTGCTGTTTCTACAGTGATGATGCTTCTAAGGTTCCTGGATGCCTGACTGAGTGTGTGTATGCATTTGCGTGTATGTGGAATACCTCCAGACTCAGGACGTTCTCTCACGTGACCATGTTAAAACACTCCCAGAGACAGTAGAACCACAGTGGTCCATCAAGGTGGGGGGCCACCGTGGAGTGGGAACTGGGCCAGCAGGCCAGGTATTCCTGTCAAGAGAAACCCAAGCCTCACCTGCCAGCTCCACTGAACCATGTAGAGTCCTTTTCTCCACTGAGGGGGGAGGGTAGCTTTGTCTTTCTTTTTGTTTTGTATTGATTCGCATTGTGTTGGAGATGGTCCTACACACCGCCACGTACCCAAGTGCCTTCCTGGGCTGTCTTGGAGGCCTCTCCTGGGCCTGCATCTTTCCCTGCTACTGGTTGTTGGACCGGCTGTTAGCCTCTTGCGTGGCTACATCTCTGGAAAAGCGCCGGCGCTCGCAGGATCCCTGCTCCTTCCCAGCTCTGGGTGTTTTGATATCTACTCCTCTCTACTTGCTGCTCCTGTTGGCTTCCCTGCCCCTGGCCCTGTTGGGCTTCCTGTTCTGGGCTCCCTTACAGACCTGCCGTCGGCCCTACGTGTACACTTACCGCTGGCCCGACAAAAACCGCACTGACCAGCAGGGGGCACCGGCAGCACTTTCTGACTGGCGGCCGCAGGGCCGTAGTTTCTGCTTTGGCAGTGCCAATGTGTGCCTGCTTCCAGACGGGTTGGCACGCTTCAACAACCTAGCGGACACGCAGAGGCGCGCGCGCGAGGTGGGGAAGCGTATCCGCCACGGAGCCAGCCGGCCTCAGATTAAAATTTACATCGATTCCCCTACGAACACCTCCATCAGCGCCGCCTCCTTCAGCAGCCTGGCAACGCCTGGCGCTGCCGGTGGGTTCCGCCGCACCTCCTCCCTGGAACAGCGCCCAGAACCTGAGTCTGAGCTGCCAGCAGACTGCCCAGTCCACCAGAGTGTGCCCACGTCCGAGTGTCCGGTCCACGGTGCTGGGGCTCACCCCTCGTCAGAGTGCCCTCTACATTCCACTATGACAGCAGAGAGTACTCAAGACTGCCCCCTGCATGGGGTAGCAGACCTGCCTAATTCCACCGAGTGTCCCATGCATTCTCACACAGCAGGGGAAGGCCAGCAGACCTCGGAAGACTGCCCCATCCACCCATCCAGCGTTCAGATCAGCATCAGCGCTCCCGAGCCAGAACCAGAGTCAGCCGAAAATGCCGACCCAGCCGAGAACCACCGGGCCAGCGAGGGTGACCTGGCCAGCCTGGACAGCCACACGACCTCCCGGGAGTCACTGACTCGTTTCCATGCCAACGATGGAGGGGGCGGCGGTGGGCCCTCGCCCTCCAACAACACGTTGTCCCACCGTACCTCGTTCTTCAAGCGTTCATCCACCTCCGCCGGCCGCAAGAGACGCCACGCCGACGAGACCTTCGACCACGAGATCTCTGCCTTTTTTCCGGCCAACTTGGACTTCCTGTGCCTGCAAGAGGTGTTTGAGCGGAGGGCTTCCGACCGATTGAGGGCTCAGCTGCACCGGTACTTCCCGTACGTGTTAAGTGACGTGGGTCGTTACGCGTGGAAAGGCTGCTGTTCACGCTTCAAGTTCCTCAACAGTGGCCTGCTGCTGGCCAGCCGCTACCCTATTCTGGATGCTCACTATGAGTGTTATCCCAACGGGCGAGGAGAAGATGCGTTGGCTGCCAAAGGAGCACTTTTTGCTAAGGTAAGACGCCTGGCTTTTCTCACTTTTACTCAAACTTCAGTTTTTGGACAGTTTCTACCTAGTGCCACTCAGAAAACAAGAAAAAACTAGGAAATGTAACAAAAAATGCTTTTTTTTTAAAAAAAAGAAAAAAGCAAATTTACCTGCCAGGGTGGTGAAAAAATTTCACATGATGAGACTTTTTGAATTTAGGTGAGAATATCTAAACAAGAAATCACATGAGAGATACTTTACAATGAGAGAACGCAGACAAGTGTCCGCTAATGTTAATTGACTATTATTGATACGGAACAATTTCTTAAGACAGCTTGCTCCAAAAACAAGTACATATATACTGATAAACTTTTGACAAAGGTGCTAACATAATTAAGGCACTCTTTTTGTGATGTAACAGTACTTGTTGTCTGTGGAATGTCCTTAGGTTAATAACATCAAAGGGAGACAGGTCAAAATAAAATAGACTGAA
>NC_044495.1:36357210-36387210 GCF_902362185.1 Chanos chanos | reverse complement strand
TTGCACTTAGCCTATGTCCTGTTAACAATAACCTTTTATGTGGTATATGAAAATTACGGACAAATAATGATTTATTACACTACCATTACTTAATTATACATTAGCAATGACATGGAAATATTACTAAATATTACTAAATAAAAACAATATTAGGATAAGTGATTGGAGAGCATATGCTAGTGGGTGTTTTTAAATTAGACTCTGCTGAAGGTAATAAAATTCTTGACACAAAAAAAGTTGAGAATGAAAGCAAATAAAAAATTACGATAAAATCTCTCCCCAGTTATGAATTGCTTACATCTAAACTCCATTTACATTTCGTTTGGATAATGTTTTTGTGTGTGTTGCTACCCAACAAAATGAGCAACGTGGTTAGCATGTCATGTTGCTTAAAGGAAATACATAACTGTATTTTGTACAGGATGTTATTGTAACACAGGATGGTAACACACAGTACAGGATGTTATTGTAAACAGTTTTTTTTTTTTTTGCCCATGTATACGTAATAGCAAAACAGAATATGACTGAAGGCAACTGAACACTTAACATTTACAATACATGTAACAGAAGCGCTGTTTAAAGAAGGCAAGAATGACAGATACTCTTTTGATGTTTGTTTTCAAGATGTCAGATGAATTGCTTTGATTTGCAATCACAGATCTCTTTTGGTGCTGCATTTAAATACTTTAAATACTTCAAAGTACATTCAAGTTTCAAAATCATACTGATCTCTTTTTGAGAAGGACATAGCTTTCATTTTTTCTATTATTTTCAGTTCAAAACACTGTATGTGGTATCTACTGTCATAGGCATTATAATAACATTTCCCTTGACATGTTGGACTTGTGTTGTAGATTTCTGCTGTATTACTCCTCACAGAGGGACTTATTCTATTATTGTATTACATTATTCCAACAATGCAATCCTGTGTTTTTCACATACATTTCTGAATAAAAGTTTTGTCAAAATTTCTCTCTTGTGCTTTTTTTTTTTTTTTTTAAACAAAATCTAATTAAGGGGTTTATGTGGCTTCAGCTTGGGGAAATTAACAGTATAAGACTGTTCTTAAATAAAAGGCTTCAGGAAGATCTTTAAAAAAAGGCTTCTGTTGTACACTGTGGAATAAACAAAGTTAAGCATTTGGAATTAGATGGGTCTGGAACCTTAGTAAGCTACCAGCTGTTAGGACTATTTGAGGCAAAAACGTATCTTATTGGTCATGCATACCCAGAACAGGATTGGCAACAAAAACATTTTTCAAAAGTAGCAAAACCACAAACAAAAAGCTAAAACCTATACTTACCCAGAACAAAAGTCAGATTTAGTTAATCTTCTGGGCTGGATTTAAAACCACTGGTGTACAATATGGATTTACTAAATGACTGACAAGAGAAACAGCTAGTCATGTTTCATGTCGGTAATGACACAATATCGCCCTCCTGTGTACAAATGATTGAACAACAATTGTAATGCATTCCTGCAGGGTGAAAATCATCTGTGGACAGTTTGAGTGCAACAGTTCCAAAAATATCACTGAAAAGTGAGTGACACCTGGAGAATAAAAAAACAGGGCTTTCAGATGAAAATGTTAATTTACTGGTGGGGCCCACAATATCAGTCAAGATTACTGTGTTGGAACCTTTTTTCATGTTAACCCTGGAGCACTCTGGGGTACGACTGAAAATTAACAACCACACAATTAAGCATCCAGATTAAAAAATTAATCTGTGACATCGCAACAGGTGTAGTTCTAACTGAAACTGGTGTCTTTAAAGGTCGTTGTGATTTTTTTCCCCAGTCATACATGATGACCTCACTTGGATACCTCACTGCTAAGACCTTGGTCTTCACTGCTGAATAGATTATGAATGCACTATGAACATTTACCTTTCATTCACACATAACTGTGAACACACATAATTGTGATTTGTTTAAATACGAGACAACAAAACTTCAGGGAATCTCTGTGATTTTAGTCCAGATGATGGTTTTTCATTAAAAAATAAAAACAAATAAAAAAAAATCCTGATTTTTGTTCACAAAATATCAATTTAATAACATATCACACAAAAATCTCACAATTTATCTGTCAGCTTAACCTAGTCTGAACCATGGTTACACTCAGATTCTTATAAGTGTTACAGCAGGTGACCAAGAGACGGAGCCTCCAGCCACATGGTGAGTAGACACGCAAACTCTGTGGGAGGTTTGACTTTTACCTTCACTGTCTGCACCTCAGACATACATTATAGTCGCTGACTGTTGTATTGCATCAGGTTGCCTGCGCAGAGTAATTACCACTCCAGAGATAGCACTCCTCTGCCCAGGACTCTGCAGAATGAGTAATGAAGATGGGGGGCATGCCCACTGTGTTCCCATAACACACACCGCGCCTGCTGCAATCACTTGCAATCATTTCGCTGCTACAGAGTGCTGTGGTCGGTTGCCTAGAGACCAGGTCATTGGGGCCAGTGTTGCCCTTGGAGACTACAGAGCGACTCAGAATCTTCGATGCCTCCAACCAATGTACTTGGTCCAGCCTGTATCCATTTCAGACTGTCAATATTAAATAAATGAATTAATTAATATTGCTACTCTTATTTTTTTTTACACCAGGGATTGGCCAATATTCTGTGCTTGTATACACAATGTATGTTGACTGTTCAACACATATGCTTGTTCAGCAACAGTGGTTTTAATAGATTTGTGGAAACTGAGCACGGCACTTGCACAGGAAAAGACTCCAATTACGTGTGTGGAATTGTAAGACGAGCATCTATCAGGTGAGTTGGCCGGTAACATGCCGAACACGACAGATTGCATAAACAGGTGCTCACCTTTACACCATCTAGCTTTTTGTTACCACGTCACGTCAGGGGAGGAGAATCCCTAATTGATTTCTCCTCAAGAGACAAAGTTTCATCATGCCTTGTTTTTAACCCTTCTTTTACATGGCAGGAGAGCGGCTGACTCTGGGGACAGCTCCGTTCCCTGTGTAATCTCCCCTCTAAACCAGGAGTACAGAGCGGAGGAAGCATACTACTGCAAACAGTTCCCAGAGAAATAAACAGCTTGCCTATCTGACTGCCTTCATAACGGGGTCAAGTTAAGTAGAGCAACACCAGTAGACAAACACCAAACTACTGCCATTCCAATCTTGCCTCTAAGCTAAGAACAACATCTATACTACACAACATAAGTTAATATGCCTTTTGCTTATGAACATATACTGTACGCATATGATACAAGGTTTGTGACTAACTTGAATTGATCAAATATTGATTACTGTAATGCAGTGGGGACAAGGAGGACTACATTTGAGAAGAACTGCTGTTACATTTCAGAGATGTTCAAAAAAGTTTCAAAAAACGTTTGTTAAAGCTCACCACCACGTTTTTGTTAGTCAGTTGTACAAAAACAAATGACAAAACATTTATTTATAGATACAAACTGCCTTTGAGCAGTTCCTCCCAACAACTCAACACAATTTCTCTATCTGACTTCACACACTGCTTCAAAAGGTACTAATTAAAAAGCAGTTCTAGAAAATACAAAATATCTATACTGTACATGGTGTTAATTGCATGAGTTAATTTACCTTGCTCTGTATGGTAGGTATATGAAAGAACACAAACGAACAGACTAATAAATAATATTTGGAACAGGTCAGCATGAAAAACTGTATTTTGAACATTGAGGTACAGCTGTGAAATAGTCCCAACCTTTGCCTTACACTTTTTTAGGCCATTGTTGTTCAGTGCCTTTATTTAATCTGTAAGAACTGCAGGTTTAGTCTGTGTACTCTGCTGGTAAGCAAAGAGCATCTCTCTGTGTGATGGACTAATGCAGTAGCCAATGGCCTGCTCCGTTTTCTGGATTCTCCTCTGAAAGCGTTCCCTGTCGCGGGCAAGCTCCTCCCACGGCCCCTTGCGTGAAGCTTGCATGGCGAAAGACCAAGCTTGCATCTTGTGGACTTGTACAACTGGTGAGAATTTAACCTGGAAGTGCACCAAAGGAACATGGTCATCATCAAGCATGAGTATCTTTTTAACCAGAACTACAACGCACACTGTTCAATGACTCATGGTACATTATATATATCACACTTTAACCTAAGCCTTCTCACTAAAAAGACAGCTGGGCTTAACTAACATATGTTTTCAAATGCTAACTTAAGTTACATCTTAAGGTTCAATGGTTACTCAGAATGCTATCAGAGGATGGGGTGTGTGAGAAATTCTAGGGAGTGCTTCAGACAAAAGCAAAGGGTCAGTGAACTATGTGTACAGTGCTGACTTCTGACCATGTGTCATTTCAGGAGAGATGATTATGAAATGATAACGTGACCTTTGTTCTTGCTGACTAGCCATGAACAGGCATTTGACTAAGTCCAATAGAATCAAGATCATGAGACATGGGTTTGTCATGCATGTATTGTAAATAGAAAATGACTGGTCAGGCTACTTTGAGTGAAGAGTTAGGGAAGTAAATAAAATTCTTTACTTGTTAATGTCCAATACACACTCAGAGGGAAAACAAGACTGAATAATAATACTTGAACTCTGCGACATTCATTGTCAATTCTCATTATATGAACTACCACTCATTCTGAAGATTAAATAAACACATAGTGCTAACAACCTTTTTCACAATGTGTATGTCTTTTTTATGGCTGGAAGCAGAATTCTGACTGCCGTGCTTCCTCCAGGGTACCAAAGAGGGCTTTTCACCCAAGGCCTGAAGACAGTTGTGCTTGATGACTGGTCTGGCCGTCTGATGCCGATAAACACAGTTCTCAGTCTCTAAGGGTGTGGAACTTCTTTGTTTGGGTAAGTCCTTACGGGTTTTACCAAGTTCTGCGGTCAGAAGTGGGGCTCTGAAATTGAGGGGATGGTAAGGATCATTATTTTGAGTGAGGGACCTCCACAATGCTTCCTCCTCATCCTCCTCCATCTCCTCCTCAGAGGAGAAAGGTCCTGTAGTCTCCTTCTCCGTTGTGTCAGAGTTTGGAGACCCACATGACGGCACCACGGAAGAGTTTTGTGAACTTTGAACAGACAGACATCCTGTCTGTGGTCTCTCTGGTTTAGACACTGTGCTGGGTGCACATGCAGTAAAGTGTAGTGGGTGATATGGATCTGTTGAAGTGGAAAGAAGCTCCCAGAGTCTGTCATTCTCCTCTTTATCCCCCTCCGCACAGGAGCCATCTGAACTAGTCCAACTGTTTTCACTGTCAGAGCGGTGCTCTCTACAGTGCGGGGAGCAGGACACCTGACTGTCTTCACTAGAGCACATGGAGAAGTCGCAATCATTTTCAGGGTTGCAGTCCTCCTGGTTTTGACAAGTTTCACTTTGAGATGTAAAGCTTGGAACGTACGCAGTAAAGCTGGTGAGATTTTTAGAATCGAACGACCCCCACACTGTTTTGTCTTGTTCGTGATCATGCTCCTCACTGTTAGTCTCCTTAGAGACATCATAGCCAGTGCGCATTCCTGCAGTGTTGCACTCTGTCTTGCTTGCAATTCCCTTGTCCTTGACTCTCTCAGTTTCAGAGCCGACAAACAGGTCCCAGTCGAAGCCATTCTTCCAGCTGGAGTGCGGACCAATGAAAAGATCTTCATCCTCTGAAAGACACTCTGTTGCGCGAGAAACAAAGTCGTCCACCAAAGAGCAGCACAAGTCATCTGACACAAAACTGGAGAGCAGGGATCTTGAGTGGGAACTGACAGCGAAATCTCCACTTAATTTCGTCAAGGGTTTTGAGCCAGCGACAATTACATTTTTGTTGTTTTCAAACAAAGAGGAGAGAAAGTTTTCGGTTGGATTTCCTGTCGCACTGGTCATGTGCTGGACGTGTTGCCCTGTCTCGTCCGTTATTCTAAGATGAACTTCCAGTCTGAACATTTGAAAGACTGTGGACCGAACAACACAAACCCGACATTATTAAAAGTTGACAACAAACATGGTCAATTCAAGGTAGAGCGATGTAAGCCAAAGTAATTATTAGTTTTATTAGTTCGAAGTTTATTAGTTAAAAAATAGTTCGACTTAAGTAAAAACAAATTCAAAACAAATTGAGCGCGTTACTGTGGCTTCCTGTCCGCTAAACATGTAGTCTACTCGAGACGCTTTTGATTTGAGGTTCTCGTTTAATAGAAGACAACTCACATATGACAGCTTTATGAACAATCCAGAATATGTAACTGCCCGTATTCTCATTAAAATAAATTAAAAAAGATGACGATAAATCGTATGAATAGTTCAACAATAGCCTACCTGTCATCAGGCTATAGCAGATTACATGAACCAGTAACCGCAAGTGCTCCCATAACACACTAAGCATCTGCTTTGTCCACGGCAACAACATCATGCCGCTGTCGCCAAACCGCTGCATCGCGGTCTTCTCCGACTTCCTTTTCGTATCTGCAATGGTTTCCATTTTAGCAGTATATTTTGTCACGTATTTTGGTATTCGTCTTTTGTCAATACGTCGTTACAGCTGTTTTTAAGTTGCTTTTGAATGTTGACAATCTTCATTTTTCCTACGATGGAGAATCGTTTCTTTTACAACTCCAGACGGACGCCTTCGATGACCTCCATATTTACATGAGTTCACAACACAACGTCAGCTCTAATAAGCGAAATGACTCAAACTTGTGAAATCGCCCCTTGATAAACAAATCGAAATCGCATGTCATCTATGATTCGATAAAAGCCGTGTCACTCAAGTTGAAAGTCTACAACGTAGACACGCCCAACCACTACGTATATACATGACGCTCGGAAAATACAGACTTGAGAGTAGTTACATGGAAGTTCCACACCATATGCCATTTCCATGTGCCACAAATTGTAATACAACGTAAGATCAAACATTTTTTATTCAAAAAAATTTAACACACAAAATACATTCACCACATGAATCAGGTTTTCAGATCTGATGGTTATAAATGATAGAAACATTTCAAAGAGTTGCCAGTAGAGATTAGGTAAAATGATTTTTTTTATGTATTACATAAATCCAGAAGATAAACTTTATGCCACCAGAGCTGAGGCTGTAGAGGACTCACTGTGAGGGGGGAAAAAAAAAAATGTATCAGATTATGGCTATCACTCCACAAAAGTACACGACCAAAGCAAGCACAAAATGTTTCTTGAGCAAATGTTCATATTAAAGCATAAAAGGCACATCTAGTACAAGACAAAAACCCATATAACAGCCATCCTGAGGTGATAAACCATTGCATACAAGTATGGATAAGCCTTTGCATTCAAGTATGGATAAGCGGCATCTGACTAAAAAGACACTGAGAATGCAAATGCTACACACAGAATGAGAGAAACATTATTAGTACATTTACAACATTATTGTTACATTTTGTCAATCAATGAAATGATGTGCATAGGTGACTACAAATAATGACACAGTGTAGTCAGTCCACTGGCTGATCTTAAACGTTTGAAGTATTAGAAATATCCTGCAGTTCCTCCAAGTAAATGATAGAACACTCACACAAGATGGCAACAACATTAACCAAATGTAATAATTAACAGTGATACTGAACATTTGACAGATATTATGGTGGTGAACAGACAATAATGTTCGAGCCAACAGGGTTTCCTCATTGACAAACTGAGAGCACATCACACCATTGAAAGTTAACACTTACTACTTCCAGTTGGGTGGGAGTACCCTCTTGGTCTTGTAGTAACGAGCAAGCCTGTGGATTCTGCTCTCAACAAGAATCAGGCGGAATTTGGCATCTTTGTCCTGCAAAGATTACGAAATTTACATTTTTAATTCAGAAGTGCAAATTCCAAATTCTGATTCTGATATTCATACTCCAACAAAACAAACAAACAATACAGATTATAACCACTGTCATTACAACAGAAAACTAAATACAAGATGATTCTGGAGTATGCAAAATTAGTTTGCTTAAAGGTACTCATGGGCACAGAGGAAAAAAATCTAGAGAGGAGAAAACATCCCACTGTTTGGCTATAAAATGACTTTATAGGGGTAAGAAAAAAAACCTGCTGCAGAATAGAAACCAACGATCAGAAACCTTGATAAGGGCATTACATGCTGAAGATCTGAAGTTAGGGAGCAGGAATCCTAGATGAGGATTACATTTAATAAAGGACTTTACTGAATTCTGAATGTAATTTAGTCCAGAACTAGACCAAGTCCTTCTCTGGAATATGTAATATCCAGCATGTTGAGAAAAAATGACCAAATCTGTGCCGTTTATCTTTATGACAGCACACACTCAAATTCTGAGCATGATCTCAGTCTGCGTACCTTTCTGTTTCTCTCCAGATGTTTCCTCACAGCCACGGCCTTCTTGATGAGGTGGTACAAATCCTCTGGCAGGTCAGGGGCCAGTCCTTTGGATTTGAGGATCCTCAGGATTTTATTTCCAGTAACGAAACGCACCTGGGCCACGCCATGAGAGTCCCTGAGGATCACACCTTCAAGCAACCAGAGTGAGTGATGAGTGCAGGCTTCATGATTTGTAAAGACAATTTAAAATTTTCAAATATCCTGACAGGAAGCAGTTTGAGTCAGATAAAATTCTATGATCCAGTGCTGGATCCCAAACCAAAGTAAGCCTAGTCCAGGCCTAAATATAATTTTCGATGGGGAATGTTTATCAACAGTGAAATTTAGACCACAACAAGGCTGTTTTTTTTTTTTCTGGAAAACTATCTGCTAAATCCTGCAAGACACCCTCGTGCATATCTAAATATACCCTTTTGTTGCATAAATAAGCATGAAATATATTATTTAGGGTCTGGATAACTACTGCCATTTTTTGTAAGTTAGGGTTTGAATAGAACAGATATGTGAGAATTGCTGGCTGATTGATTGAGAAAACACTGCCATAGAGGAACTGTTCTGTCAAATACAGTGACGGGAATCTGCACTGGGACAAATGTGTGTTTTGTTCAGGAAAGACATGTTTACACACTGCTGTCTCTAAATCAACTCACAAAACAAGAGAGTGACATGGATAAGAATGATGTTTATAAAACAGAAACACTTACCAATCTGCGAGGGAGTGAGACCCTTCTTGGCCAGCTTGAAGATCTGCTCTTTCACATCATCAGACGTCAGCTTGAGCCACTGGAAGGGATTGAGAAAGCACCGTTTTAAAAACGCAGATTCATGTCAGAAACGGTGAACAGAATAGAATATCTTAAGACACCGACAGATAAAACTACAGTAATACTTACAGTTGGCACACTGCGTCTATAGGGCAGAGCCGACTGGGACAAGCCCTTTCTGTAAAGCAATACTTTCTATTAGTGGACCGCGTATGGAATACAAAAACTACACCGCACACCATGCAGATCGCCCATCCACAACTGGACGTGATCGAACATCATCATTTACTTTAAGGACAACATGACTGAAATACATAGCTGCAACATGGATTAGAAAGTAACGACTTGTCCAGGCAGTGGTTTGGCACAACGTAAACACTGCTTTATAGGATAATACATATATAATTATCTGTCCTTTTCTCTGTTTCCGCTATCAATTATCAAGCAAACATGTCTGCTGAAATTCAATATTAATTAATTAATTTCTTAGCTTGCGAAAAAGTAGTATAAAGAGTTTATTCCCAACTGATTTTGAAGTAGTTAAATAATTAATTAATCAATTAAAATATCGGGAATGATGTTTCAAGTACATCACAGATATAGTCTATAGAGTTAACTCTAGTTAGCTGACGTTCGTAAGTCCAAAAGCGCCAGTCCAGACAGGCTATTTTATGGGGTTGCACTGCAGAATTCATGGAGGCAAAGTGTTTCCAGAATCATCAGACAAATGCTGAAAAGTTAGGAGGTCAACGAGCCTTCTCTTTTGTCATTACATTTAAAAACGTACCCTGGCGCGTGCATACGACCCATGTTTGTCACAAGAAGAGGAAGTTCTCGAAGGCGGAAGTGATGTAAAGACTTGGGAATTAACGAAGGAAGAGACTAGTATTACTACTCTAGTGCTAAAACTTTTAATGTGAATTAAATGTGAAATGCGACTGATAACGTTGATGGAAAATATTTTATGATTGCATAACTTTACTGCCTTTGAATAAAAGGCATTACTTAAAGGAAGTCCTGTAACTTCTGTACAGAGCTCATAATAATATGAACGTGAATTGGTGTTGAACCTGTGTTGTCATGTTTCACAGGGAGGATGATGTTCTGTTCTGTCAGACCTTGGCAATGAGTGAACTCCCAGTAACCTTCAGAGAGTTAAATGCTTAATCATAGTTCGTGTCTTCCTTTCAGCAGAAGATTGTCCTCTTGTAACCGGCATAACTGAAATAAAGAGTGAATGAGAAGTGTAGAAAATATGCCCCTTGATTTTTTAGAGCTTTAAAATCTGATCATATCTGAAACGCTGTGAAGACACCCGTGCCTGCATGGCCTGCACACACACACACACACACACACACACACATACACATGTGATCTTTACCCCAACAGGTTTTATTTTCAATTCAGGACAAAACGCATGCAATCCTATGGTTAAACTCCTTTCTCAGAGGCACATGAGCAATGAAGCGTCTTTTCAACTATGATTATGTTGGTATGTGCACTATTTTCTATTTCTGCGTCATCAGTCAGATCTAGGCATTCATTCCAACATATAAATATGCAAATACTGTAAGTTATAGTGCTTCTGTGAGTTGATAGACAGCTTACTATCACTTTAGACAATGGTGCCATGCCATTTTCTTTAAACCACAAGCAATCGCTCTGCCTTTGCTTTGAGCTAACAAATGATAACATTTTTATGGGTAATCCCAGGGTTCTAATTGTGGCCTATTAAACTGTAACCATCTCCTTTTCTTAGAGCTAAGCAAGAACATTGTTTATGAATTCATTGATTTGACATTTTAAACAACTTTACTTAGTACTGAGCCAGCAATTCTTATGCTGAGTGGTACATAAATATCTGCATTCCTATTATTATTTTTTTTAATTATTCTGCTTTATATAAACATGTCTTATCCCTTGAGCTAACTTGTTTTAGTTGTGTATTCTATTGTAATTTACTATGAGTGTGTTGGGATGTAGTGTAATACTGGGGGATAAAAACATCACACGTTCTTAATTGTTGTTCAAAAATATTTAATTTTCTTTAGGAAAAAAAGGATTACAGTACACACTGATTCGTTCAGGTTAAAGTAACCAATTGCGAATAAATAACTGGCCATGTTAATATAAACTCAGCATGTTTATTTTACAGCCATTAAAAGAGTGAATTAAGTCACTATTTGTGCCATGTGAAATGCTGAGATTTTACATCACTTTAAAAAATAGCTTCCAGGTGAACTCATAAATCTTTTAAAAATGCTTTATCATTATGTGGTAGAGGAGGAGGCAGTGGAAATTCTAGCCATTGGTGCTTTTCCCTTATGAGAAAAATAATAACAACGATAGTGTTACTCATCATACATGTTTCAGATTCATTACACAAAAGTATGCTTTTTTCAAGGGGTTCAAGTAATACCATTAGTAAGTCTAATGGTGTGAAGAAGGAGAGGGTATAATTTGGGCCAGCTATCTCAAGTGAGATCCAGAACCCCATTCACACTGGCAAACCGCATCTGCATCCTTTTATAGAACAGGGATTTTTGATTAAGGGATAAAGATTACAACAAAAAAAAAATAAAGATACTAAGATACTCTTGAGAATGTGTATCTTGACATGTAAGAAGTGTGAACCTCAGCAAGGCACCCTGTCTTGTTCCCCAGAGAAAGACAGAAAGAAAGAGAGAGGGGGGAGAGAGCTAGAGAGAAAGTAAGAAAGAGAGAAAGTGGTCAGCACAATTCTTTTGGCACATGATCAGGCACACAGATCACTCTCCAGTGCTCTGGACCTTTTCCGTTTGCTCAGATAACCCAAGCAGCCTACCAAGAGTTTAAACGATTCCCCTTTGTCAATGTAGAAAAAGGCAAGTGTACAAATGAGCCCCTTTTAAAAAATACAAGTGTCAATCTCTATATATAGATATATATATATATTTATATTTATATATATACTCTCATTTAAGTGAGCCATTTTGGTCCTCTATTGTCAAAAATGTACAAAATATTTCAATTTGCTTTTAATAGTTAAAAAGAAAAAAACATCAGGAAGAGTAGATTGCTTGCTTCTGTGAAGAATCCACCATGATTAGTGTCGGTGAGAGAGTGAGAGGTGGGGGAGTTGACCAGGAGAGGAGCCTGAATTGCCCTCTCAGGGCACCAGATGTCTTGACGTCATCGTCCTTTCTCTGGAGGGCTTCTGAGACGTCAGGTCTAAGGTCCTGTGAGTAGCTAAAAGTATGGCACTGCAGTCAGTTTGTACCAGTTGACCGTCTCTTTGCTCAGGTCAAAGTCCTTGAGGCTGAGGGTGATGCCGCCCAGGTAGCAGTTCTCTCTCAGAGACTCCGCACTGAGCACGCTCAGCTGCAGTTCCCTCTGACTCAGGCTCTCCTTACTGTAGCCGCTGTACACCAGCTGATGGGACGACACGACAATAAATATATGGTGAATCAGTGACACAAATGGAAAATGACAGCTGGATATGATCGCTAAATGAAGATTCTCTCTCTTATTTGTCGCTGTGTGTGTTCTACCTAAAGTTGATGTGTGAGCGCCCTCTTGTGTAAACAAAGGAACTGTGCTCTTAAACATCTAAAACTGAAGGATTGCAGAATTCTGTCCAAAGAATCAGTTGATGCACATTGATGCCAGTGAGGTACACAGGTAATAAGACAAGCTTGCAGTTGAAGAAAAAAAAAAGTAATATCATATAGGTATGGGAAGTGGCTACAGTAATGGAAAATATGTAAAATATCAGTAGTGTTTCCGAACAACTTCACTCACCATTTCATTAAAAGTTGGGTTCCTGGTCTTCCTGGAGATCTTTGTTTTCCGCTTTGAGGTTTTATGAGGGTCAGGGAGAAGATAGGTTTTCACATAAGGGTTGGGATCGGCTCCATCATCAGACATCTGTCAACAGGTTGAAACAACTCACATTAAGCATGACAAAACAGGTTGAATTCATAGAAAATTAAAAGAACTCGGAACAAACAGAAAAATGGATTCAGGCCTCTCACTGATTTCACTCACCAGGTCTTTAATATGCATGATCATAATGAAGAGTGTACTGTTCCTATAGGAAATGGAGAGTTTCACCTCGCCCTCCACTCTGCCTGCGGTCGGACTGAGCGGTGGCACTTCTGCAAAACACATGTCAATGAGAATTCCATTACAGACATTTCAACTGAACATTAGAACCCCCCCCCCCCGCCAAAAAAAATCCAGTTATGTCTGAAAGCTAGGAACTTCTACAGGACATAAGGAAAAAGTTCAATTTCTTCAAAACAGAAAATCACAGAGCTAGTCTAAACAGACAGAGAGAAGAGTAAACGAGCGAGCTGAGTAGGTTATGACAGTAAGTATAAAGTTCGGCTGTCAGACCTGGTGCTTTAGGGAGCCCATCAAGACCCTCTGTCTTGTCATCTCTCGCAATGGGATGGAAGAACGTATAAATGAGATCACACTAAAAAACAGAACAAACATGATGAGCAAAATGGGTGGTAACAGGCTCCTTGTCTTACAGGATAAAGTATCAAATGCAAAAACACAACCGAATGATGTGTCTTAGACTCAACTGAAAAAATCTATTCAACATTTTAAAATGATGAGCTTCGTCCCAATTTTCATCCATTTCTCTTTTTCTAGACTCTTTGCCTGACATGGGCCAGTAATACATTGTACTATAAGAGCTGAATTCACATTACCAGCTTGTCCAGTCAACACCACTGACCTGCGTGACCTCAGTAGAACTTCTCATGAGGTTATGCACATAGCTGTTCAGCTCCACCCTCCTCTTGGAAGCTACTTCTTTAATGTGTGTGCGCCCTAGCACCATCTTATTAGGGAACCTGTCAGAGAGAGAGAGAGTGGAAGAGAGCGAGAGAAAGAGAGAGAGATGAGAGATCATTCAGATAACAAAGGGTCTCTCTGATGATGTCAATGGAGGTCATGTAAGGTTGTGGGAGGGGGTGTTATGAGGTCAGAGGGTTACATACCCTGGCAGCTTCCACAGTGGGAAGAGAATACTCAGCTTGTTGTGCAGCTCCTGGAACTCGTCGAAGGTGCGAAACACAAACTGAGGCTCACTCTGTCCCTCCCTCAGTATACGTACCACATAGGTCTGCACAAGAGGAGGATGGTGATGATGAGAATGAAAAATATCACTGATTGACCTAAATTCTCAAAAACGTTTGGTTAGAGAAACCAAACACGTTCTGTTCTTCACTTTATATTGAACTTCATTTTAGTTTTGACAAATCGTTCTCTTTCATGGCTTCCCTGTTTTACTGGGGAATAAAAATAAAGCAAATCAAAGGACCATATGGGGAGAATTACAGAACCTGGCTGTTTCTCAGAGTACCAAAGTCTTCTAAAAATAGATGCCGCCTTCATGTGAAAAGACTATTATGGAGTGTTGCCAGAATAAAAGCCATTATGGTGCTACAGTCAAACAAAAACACAGACCTTTGGCCATGCAAAGCAGCAGGACATGTGGCATCAAAAGGAAAATGCGTGAACAGAGACCATCCTCATATATAATACATAATACACTGTTGGATATTGGATCATATGGATTCTGCATCACAGGGGTGAGAGAAAGTTTTCATAGAACTCACATAGTGTTTGTCAGGGTTGTATCTCTTCTGGAAGGAGAAGATGGAGGCATCCCTGATTCGCCCATCCTGTTTCATGGTGTAGGTCTTGGGAGAGAACGACAGGATGGGCTCGTCGTTGGAGGGCAGGCCAGAGAAACGAAGCTGAGCCAGGTTATGGATGAAGAAGTTAAATTTAGTGGCTACACTGCCCAGACTGGACTCAATCAACCTGAGAAAGAAAGACAGAGAGAGGGGTGTTGATGGACAGACAGACAGACAGACACATCATATGATCATGTCACTGGTTGGTTGAATAAATCAGGGCCAAACCTGGTGAAGAAGATGGTGGCCTCAGCGTCAGTAGTCTGAGGCTGCAGAGCGTCGTAAACATACTTGAGGTCCTGAGGTCCAGTCAGCTCTGGGAGGCCCGACTGCGTCATCTGTCCCATTCAAGACACACAAGCACAGAATAAATACATTTAGTGGAGAACAAAACAAAACAAAGCTTGTTGGTTTGAAGAACACAAGTACTTTGAAAACATTCAATATGATTCCCCAGACTACAGATGAAATGCTAAAAATATGCGTGACGGTCATATTTGCTGACATGTCCAGGGAATTCTCTCATACATTGTAACATCTATGTAAATCTCCAGGGAATTACTTCTGACAGACTGGGGAAGCTACAAACGGAAAGACAGTACACTGACAATATACTGACAACACTCATGTGGTTACTTGATTTATTACTCTCTCATTTTCAGTTTTTCAAGAGTCTGACCCTAACCCACACTATAGACATTAATCAGAGAGCTCAGGCAGATTTCCTCTTAGATTGTTTAAATCATTTATATTACACAATATCCACAAACAATGCTGGAAGAAGCCATGAGAAGCCATTAAGAGAGTGTGTGTGTGTGTGTGTGTGTGTGTGTGTGTGTGTGTGTAGTGTACAGTACCAAAGAGAGCAGGTTGAGGAAGAGGCCTGAGTGCTTGCGGATAAGGTTGTAAGCCTGACAACACAGGTCCACGAAGAGCTGGAAACGACTGGTTGGTCTCTCTCCTCCGTTAATGACATAAGCCATGTCAGAGGTCAGGACGAATGGGGCACGATCCCTGAAGGGGCGAAGTCAAAGTAGAAACGTAGAAACTTAGAAAGTTAAAGTAGAAACTGTGATGAAATTTTAGTTGAGCATTTGAGGACAAAGCATTTCAGATAGGATTCAATGCTAGGTTTGACATGAAGGGCTTAATTCTTCTTGTTACAAAAACACAGAACCCCCAGAGCAAACACGAACCAGTGGGACCAAATGAAGAGATAGAGTTGAAATCAGTGTTTATATCAGAGACCCATGGACCAGCCAACAGTCTATTCCCCAGACAAACGATTCACAGCCTTGGACTCCTAATTACTGGGGGAAAACATGTTGGTATTTGGTGATAAATGGCCATTTGTACCTTTTGAAACTTCCGATCATCTGGGCATGTCCCAAGAACTTCCCAAAGTCGATGTGGAACATGTGACCGGTGGTGCGTAGCATGATGTTATCGTTATGGCGATCGCAGATGCCCAGCAGGTACGTGGCTACGCAGCAGCCTGCACACGAGTAGATGAAATTCTCTGAAGCCTGAACAGAAAACAAAAACAGTTCGGTTAAAGTGAGGAGAGAGGACAGCATAGGACGGCAATCCTAAAACAAATGCACTTCACAAGTTCGATTTGAAAATGTTCGTAGTGACCAAACTCTGAGTGAATTTGAACAATTCTATAAAACAACACCCCACCAAATCTTTCCCTCTCTAACAATTCTCAAATTCAAACCTATTTTTTCATGTTTCTTTTGAATCACTCAATTTAGAAACGGGTGCCTCGGGCAAAATGTGACAGATCTCAGCATTAAGAGTTGCCTTCAGATCCATCCCATCTGTTGAGCATTAGTTTAGTGAGATTTTAGTCCAGTAACTCCTGCCATTTACCTTCTCATATTCATCCTCGGCAGGGTTATACTTGCGTAACCATTCAGCAAGAGGTTTGTCCTTGAAAGAACCTGTCACTCCATACTCCACCTGAATTTTTCTCAGCGTATCAGAGGATGGGACCAGCTCTACCATGCCTGTCAACACAATACAACATCAGTCACACCACAGAAATTAAACATACACGCCTCCATTACCTGCTGATAATGACACCACAAACGTGAACGCTGACCAATGAATAAAGCCTGGTGAGACTGGTGCGACGAGAAATGTGTTTACTGACACTGTTTGTCCAGGGATAAAGCTGTAACGTGACCCTGTGGTAAGGAGGTACCTTTGTCTTTGCCTGTGGAAATGCATTTGAAGTTGACCATGCGTAAATCCAGTCCTTCCTGTAGCCAAATGCGATCCATTATGCGAATCATCTGCAGGGCCAGCATGTCTTGTCTCAGGTCCTCACCGACCTAGTATCCAATCAGATTACTCCTCAGCTACTCCAGCTTTAACAGAGTCATCTTTACTTTTGTTGGGGGAATCAAACTGTTTCTTTTATATTTTACAAAAATACACAATATACAGGCTAAATCCCAGTCAAACAGATCGAGGTTTTTGGCACACACCACACAAACATTACACAATAATGAGTTCTAATTCAGCCACCAGGGGTCGCAGTGGGGCCTTCTGGTGAAAGTTTTGAAGCCATCCAAGTGTAAAACCAGACTTTAAGTGCTAGAAGAGTGTGTCTAAATGATGGAAACCAGTGCTTTAATAGGAGCTGAAAATAACAATTACACGTGTGCATTTTCAATTCACAGTTCCTTCACTGCTAATAAAAGACCAGCTCAGACTCTCAGAGTATCAACATGTCTTGTGTTGTAGCAGCTGACTGCAACAGAACATCACTATAAATATAACGCACACATTCTATATGTTTCAGTGGTAAGCAAACACTGCAACGGTGGGCTAGAATGTCTAATTGGGGATTCATGCTCTTTTTTTTTTTTTTTTACAGCACAGCTGTTTGTGTTGGTCTGAGTATTTCTGACTGCGTCGTGTTGGGTGAGAACAATTTCACACCTTAAACATTACATTGATCTCCTCTCCAAGGGGGTCTGCATTCACCAGGGCAAGCTTCAGTGGCACAGCGTTGGAGTTGAAGAAGGAGCAAGCCTGTTAAGTCGGAACAAAATTCAAAAAAAAAAAAAAAAGAAAAAGAAAACGTTAGTTCCATGTTACAAAAGAATGCATTAACCACAGGGTTTTGACCTGCTTTTTCTCTAACACAACAACAAAGAGAAGCATTTTAGCTGGGGAAAACCCTGCCTAAGCTGAGACTGGCGGGGTGGCGGTCGCAAACTGGCCGTTATTTGAGGTTGAGTTTGAAATACAAGGCGCTGAGCAGCCGTGAGGAACGGGGCTCTGGCAGTGCTGACCGTGCAGAAGTGCTCGCGCTCAGACAGGAAGGAGGAGAGAAACTAAGGATGAGGAAGTGATTCAAGCATTACCCATTCACACTACAGGAACATGCCAACTTACAATAAGTGACTCAAGAGGCATATGGAAGAAAAAAAAAAAAAAGTCTAGTTACATAGGGCCAACATTGTGTCAATTACACCACTAGCCACGAGCAGTTTTCCAAGAACTACACGTTCTCCTTTTCCCAGTAGCCTATTTCACTCTCTTGACCGTACACACAGTACTGGAACTGGATTAAAATTCTATGTAGCATTCAATTGAAGTTCCCATGGCACCGGGTATACAAAGGGAAGCTGATTAAGAGAACCCGGTACAGAGAAAGGCCTCTAAGACTGCCCCAGTTACCTATCTGACTGAAGTAAGAATGCTGAATATGCCCAGAATCAACAATGTCTTTGAGCTGTTCAGTTTCTATGAGGCCATGAGCAGTTTCTGTGTTATTCTGCCAAAGATTCACCTTCACATTAAGCTCCTTGGCGACCAGGCTGGGGCTAAGGGGCAGTCTACAGTTGTTTTTGTAGAAGAAATGATTCTGGACTCTCTCCAGACCCTCCTGAAGAACAACCTAGAGTAGGACACAGCATTGGTTAGAGATGCAGCAAAAACGTAGAATATTCGATGGAAAGTAGCACAGCAGACAGAGCCTCACCTGTCTGTTGGAGCTGCTCGCCTGCCGTACTTTCTCAGCCAGTGATCCCAAAAGATGCACCAGTCTGGTCTGTTTCCCCAGTTCGGTCCGAAGACCCTCCCCACAAAGGCACAGCAGGGCTCCTAGAACTCGGTCATAGCGCTGTCCAAACAGTGGGTCCTGAACAGCATCCCTTAGCAGCCTGTACGCACATGCATACACACACGCACAAACACACGCACGCACGCACGCACACACACATATACACACATGCACACGCATGCACACGCACACACATACACACGCGTGCAAACACATAGGGGAGAGAGAGAGAGAGAGAGAGAGAGAAAAAATTATAAGGTCATATAAAGAAAACACCATATATATATCTAAAGGCAGTGGCATTATCGAGACAATGATCATGATGCAGGTCATGATGAAATTAATTGAACTGACCAGTAAAGGTAATGTGCGATGTTTATATTGCTTAGCGCTCGTGACAACAAAAACACAACCAAGGCATTCTTCAGGTGGCACTCAAACTTCAAAGCCTGAGAAGAGAGGCAAAAAAAAAAGAAAAGAAGCATTTAACAAGTGTATTATCAAGAAGTTGAAAGCAAATGTTTACTAAAGAATTAGCAGATTGACAAGCCTTAAAGGCACATTCTACTAGCACAGTAGATTATTGTAATATGACTCTAAGCCGTAGCCAGTTTTGTGGGACGCATTAATTACATTTGAAATATGTACCTCAACCGTAAAATACTCATTACGCGACTTGTGTTTTAATGACCTGAGAAACTGCAGAAGTTATTAGTAAAAAGATACTTGAGAAACAGGTATTGTGTTCTCAGAATACAAATAGTGTATTCTGGTCTCCCTGTTAGAATCTATTAATCAAGAGGAGAAAAACTGCAAACTACCCCTACACAGGGCTCTCACACCATGTGTGTATTGGTTGTCTGAGGCTAAAGAACTGGGCAAGCAGTTTAGCTGATCATCTCTCCCCTGAACCAGAATCAAACTCTTGATTACTCGACCCAGAGGTATACTGCTTAGTTAGCTAGGTTATTTAAAATACTTATAAACCTCTACAGAATTTATATTTAGAAAACACGATTTCATTTCATGGATGCAACCACATCACTTTTTTTTCCTTTGTTAAAACAAATACATTATTTTAACAAAATACGTTTTAAACAACAGCATTTTGTAGTTTATTTCAACGATTTCACAACAGGACTGTTTTGGGAACTGCTATCATCCCTGACCAACAGTTAAATAAAAAATGAAAGTGTGTTCACCTGAACTAGTTGGGGCAGGTAGTCAGCTAATTCATCATCGCTACTGCTATCAATCCAACTCACTGCAACGCTCCTGACCTCTGTATCAGCAAACCTGCATGAGGGAACAAACAGTCGCACATTTCTCCATAAACAAATATGACCTCATTGATCAAACAGATAACACACCTCTGCTCCGCTTAAGCAGCTCAAATGTTACAATGTAGCACTTAGGGAGCAAGTGTCAGCGAGGAAGAATTCAAAATGATCCACGCATCTTAGTTACCATGGATGAACAGAGAACATAGGTGTCATGTTTCTGGGAGTATCACAATAAAAAAAAAAAAATCAAACCGGTTTATATGACTTTTTGCAAAGCGCGATGAAGAAGACAGTGTGAGAATGCTGAAAGTAACGTCCTTGGACAAACAACGTACTTGGAGTCAAGCAGCTCTAGAGCGGAGACTGGCGACAGGGGGGGCCAGTTGTGCAGGAGGGCGTGGAGCTCTCCCATGCTTCCCCAGTCCCAGCTGGGTGCGCTGGCTAAGATCTTGGGTAAGCTGTGCTCGTAACCCCGACAGTGGTGCCTCTGGTCCCACAGAAGCTGACGGTCTGCCCGGGTCAACCTGATGGGAGAAGGGGGGGGGGGGTGGGGCACATCCTGGTTTATTCAGGATATGCGACCACAATACGTCCTACTAGGTAAGGGACTGTCCCACTTTGATAGCCCAAACACAGTGTTCACTGGGTCATAAACAACAACAACAACAAAAAAAACCACTCCAATCTAATCCAAAGATGAGAAGCAGGAGTGGTAAAACACACCTCTTTAAACGAGTTTGTCGAGATTGCAAAGATATAATCACGCGGAGGTTGCCTAACAGTGCTGAAAGCCATTTAGAGGGAAATGCTGAGTTTTCAAAAGGTTCCCTGCACTCTAGAGTGTAAGACATGCCTCAAAGCATGTTCCCTGACAACCATGTTTCTTTTTCACTGATTAGTCCATTATCAGCGTGTCCTGTGTCTTAATGGACATGACCACCTTCTTCTAACCCATCACAACCAGTGCTCTAAATGCCCAATCTATATCATCAGTTCCTTTGTTGATCGAAAGAGGACTCTACTGAATGGTACTCAAATGCTTTGGACAAATACGTTAAAATGTGCTTTTGACTGTTTGGTAAGAAAGTCTCCTTAGTCATGCGAATCTAGAATTTCAAGTGGATTTAGATAATTATTTAATAACACAGTTACATCAGCATAATTGGTGTTAAGTAAGCAGAACTGATTTGTTTAAGTGCACTGCGAGAAGTCAGCATTTGATTAGTTTACAACATCAAAGAGTTTACTATGCAGGGTATGACCCTGCACAAAAAGCAGTGATAATGTAACAAAAACTAGTCTTAAACCTTCTTTTTTTGGTTTGGCTCAGTAAATAAACAGAGGGAAAAACCCATGAAGGCCTGAAAGAAGCTACTGCCAAAGCATTTCAGTTTTTTTTTTCCTTTTCTTTTCCAGTCAGTGTCTGCTGCTTTCAGGGCAATTTGACTTTTAAGAATTAAGAACCGTGGGTTTTCGTTTCGTCCCTGTGTGAGTATTCTGGTCTTACAATCAATTTCTTTCATTATATACCCGAAATTGGAGGCCCTGGAACACAGTTTCTCTGTTCTCCTCTTGAGGTCTGGGTCCAGGGGCTCCAGAGATTTGGGGTCAGGGCAGCTGATCTCCTGAGGACCCACGTATAACACATCCACTGAGGGGCTGGGGAAATCCACCTGAAGGCAGAGGAGCAGGTAAGTCACTGAAAGCAACAGTACAGAAAAGCTTAAGAGGACAAAATGCATCAGTTCAGCCCAAAGTGAACTGAATGTTTGTGGTGAGAGCACTGAAAATAAACTAAGAAACGCAAGAAAGCAAGAGTACGAGTGATGAAACAAAGTTAGTTTAGACGAGGGGTCGGCAACCGTGTTCACTGAGAGCCGCAACGTATGCTGATTTTTGCTCCAAGTTTACATTAGCATCTGATTTAACTACTCACAATCCCGATAAAATGTTTTCTTAATGCCGCAATTGCGCTATGGCTTTGTGGGAGAGAGGAAAGAAGGGAATGGAGGAGACAGAAAAAAGAAGATAGAATCAGAGAGAAAGAGAGAGAGAGAAAGAGAGAGAGAGAGAGAGAAAGACCTGTAGTATAATCCTCTCGGCCAGGTTCTTCCTCCTGCCAGCAGACCCAGACTGAGAGGCCTGAGGAGACGTCCACATGCTCAGCAACTTAGTCCCTCTAGCCAGAACCCTGTAACACACACACAGACGTGCACACACACACATACACGCACACACACGCACACACACACATACGCACACACATACGCACACACACGCACACAAACAACGTACAGTTACATACACATGCACAAACCAAGCAATCCGAAGTACATGTATACAACATTATTGAAACGCAATCAAATGCCATAGCCCAGGCGCACAACAGAAAAGGGGTTTCACTCCGAGTTACCGTCTGAAATCAAAGAGGGGCATGGAGACTCTGCCCAGCAGCTCTGGGCCTTTTCTCTGTTTGTTGGAGTCAGGTGAACTGTTGCTACTCTGGTTCAGGACCCCATAGAGGCTCAGACTCAGCATAGACTCCAACGGCAACAGCGCAACCGAAATAGGGAAGTTTATCCTGGACAGAAGGAGAAATAAAGCCAGAATGAAACGACACTGTGGAATGAGCATCTTGCTGTAGAAGATTGCATAAAACACTTAAAGATGGGTCCACGACACAGAAAACTCACAGTTCATCCCATTTAATGTGGTAGAAGAAGCTCTTGTATGTTCCCACTTTCTTAGACTGGACCGGCTTGAAAAGATTCCGGCCGTTGTGTGTCAGGGCACACATCAGGTAGTATTTTTCATAACTGCAAAAATGCAGGAAAAGGGCACAAATTACATAGTTGCATGAGACGAGGACAACAGAGCTTGCAGTTCAACGTATCACTCACTGCCTGTACGTGGAAAACAAACAGACCTGAATTTACGCCTGATGTCTGTTCTCCTGTGGGTTATTACTCATTCATTTATCATTAGTCTTCAAAGACAGAAACGCTAACGCTATCCACTCTTTTTCACTCTTTTTCAAAGTAAAATGAAAGCATGAAAATAACTAAACAGAAAACACTAAAGAGGGAGTGCCGAACAGGCGCCAAGATAAACTTCAAATAATAGACAGCTAATGACTGCTTCGCAAGCGAGCCATTTATCCATGTTACTTAAACAAGGCATAAACAAAAGCCTTCTTTACAGCTTGACAGAAAAGTCAGAAAGTGAATCTGGTCCAATATGAAATCATACTTTTGCAGAGTGCTGTTTTTGCTCCATTGAAATGAACCCCTAGTGCCAAAAATGTGCTGAAGCATTATGATGCTCTCTCACAAGTTTTGTTCATAAGGAGAGCCCTCATTGATGCTTTCCACTCACAATATTAAGTCTAGGTTCAGCATGCACGCCAAAAATATGACTAATGCAATCCAAATGTTTTGCCTACAGCTTTTCACTTGGCAATGACTTCCCAATGCTTTCAACTGCCCAACCAACGCATGCCAGGGGTTATGTAACAGCCGCTGCTAATTGTAGCTTTGCAGCAAGAGTGGCAACAGATGGCACTGAACAGATCTCTCACACACACACACACACACACACACACACACACACACACACCATGGCAAACTCTCTGAATAAGAGGGAAAACTCCTAATATGCCATACATTTGGACCTCACTGCATGGTTGTTCAAGTCGAAATATTTTTGTGAAAGCATGCAGTGCAGTGTTCGTGTTTCTGGATGTAGTCCGGCACGGTGCACATGAACACACTGCCGTTGCTATAATTAGTCACTTGGGAAGACCTTACGTTTCGGGAAGCCTGGAGAAAAGAGCCTGTTATCAACAAAGCAGTCTCTCATTTTGGTGTCACGGGAGTAGTTCAGAATTAAAAACGACCACAGCTCTTGGCCACTTGTACACCCCCCACGACCCTCAATGGTTGACAGCTTAAAATGCACCACACCCTCCTTTTGCCAGGCTTGCTTCCGATAGCCAAAAACAGAAAATCAGTACATGTTTATTTCAGACCAGTGCAGATAAGCGGCCCTGCAGGGGACAGATAAAGCACCCGGGCTGTGGTACATCGAGAGGAACTTCTGTTTGATATGCTGAGTTCACAGTCTTTTTTTTCTTTTCTTTTTTTTAAGGAGCCTATCAGCAAAGCACTGGATTAGCGCTTCCACTTATGAGGGACATAAAGTAGCATGACTGGCATATACAGGTTAGAGCAGGGATGTTACGTATTACATAAGAACACGGTCATGCCGTTTCAAGATTTGGATTTAATTGGACTGTAAAAGGAAATCATGAGACATCATCTGAGATGGATGAGATATCGGAAGGACTGTTGGTGAACTGTAGAGTAAAAAGGATGATTAAAAAAAAAAAAGTGTCATAAAAAACTGGTAAGTGAGGAAGTGAACGCTAACCACGTGGATATGTGGTTGAAAATTAAAGAAAGCAGCTGCGAGAATTTGTGTCTCAGCAAAACTGCACCAGTCAAAATGACTCATTATGTCACGCAATGCCTGCATCCAAGCACAACATTAGTTGGTCTCTGGTGTCTCTATAATTGATAGGATTCGAACTGGCTGATTCTGAGCTCTCTGACCAAGCAATATCTGCATCCTTGGGATGCAGCCTGGAAATGAGTGAGAGGAGGAAGGTTTCTGAATGTTCTGTGAAAACGAGCACGACAATTCCACCCCTACATTCCTCAAAGTTCAAACCTGAGACATGGAGAACATCCAAGACAAGCTCATTAAATCACATTTATGTAATTTAAGTGATGTTTAACTGATCGGTCCGTCCAGGAATCGGGAGAACCGGGGTTCTTACCTGCTGACCCAGGCTCCGCTGATACCGTGAATGGCGAACAGGGTGAACTGCAGGTGCTCAGTGGTACCGGAGGCCTCTTTACTGGCCCGGCTGCCTTCTGCCGGCTCCACTTCCATGGGGCCAGGGGAGGTGGGACAAAAAGAGCGCAGGTAGAGCTTGACCAGGTCATAGACAGCATCGGTGAGAGTGATCATGCTCTCCTCCACCGGGCTGACGTGACCTGAGGGTGAAAAAATCAGAGCTGAATACAGTCGGGCTAATAGATAAAACTGAGGGTTTCTATTCTTCTAAGGTTTTTTTTTTCGTGTGTTTTAACGGTGAGAACAAACGTGTGTTGCTCACCGTTGGCAGAGTCACCAGACGATTTTGCACCAACCTGCAACAGCACGATAAGAGAGTTATTGTAACGCGTGGACCTAAACTCATTATGTACTTTGAACTACACTCAAATTTAGAGAAGTGGATGCACATGGGGAAAAAAATTCCTCTTTGTGTGTGTGTGTGTGTGCGCGCATACGTGCGTTTTAAAGCTTACTCTTTAATTACAAATACAGCCTTGTATCACCTGACAATCTGACCAGTGTCTTTGTAGGCTCTGATAAAAGCTTTGGCCAAAACATGGGATCATATTCTTGTCTACTTGTAATTCAAAAATAAACGACAAATTAAAGAAACAAACAAACAAAAAAAAAGAAAGATATATTCTTCCTTGTGTCTCCACTTCTGTGTAATCAATCCTATGCTTTTTGGATTAGCATTATAAATTTAACGTTTTAAGAACAAGCTTTTATCAGCTGAAAGGCCAAGAGATTAAGCGAAGCATGTTAAACCACATGACACAAAGAACAGAGGTGATAGCGTATTATTCTGTTCTCTGATTGTAAGCTTTGTTTAATGGTCTGAGACAGAGATAGGGTTGGACAGCATATATACATCACCTCTGGTGAGCGGGTTCTGGGGAGGTTGACGGAGCGTTTGAGCCTCTTAATAGCATCAGTGATGGCTGGTGTCTCCACTTCGTCCAAAGCACAACACAAATTTTTTACTGACTGGACAATACTGTCCACTGTCTTATATTGAGCGGTCTGGAGTAGGAAGGAAACACACAGTTAACACAGTCCAAACTTCAGCTACTGTGTAGGATCCAGAACTAAAGAGTCACTTTGAAGTCCATTTTAAAGCTCTAAAATGGCCATCTCTCCTTACCAATTTTCCTTAATGAACACAGATCTCTAGAATGACTGGACGGGTCAAAGCAAAATGGCTGCACCTACTCGTCACATTCTGAATTTTTATGATAATCAGTGCTTATGAAAGAATGCACTACGGGACATGAAAATTCCCCAGAAAGTTAAGCATGAGCTTTGGTGTGGACCAGCGTAGCTTTATAGGATGACCGATGTTACCTCATTTTGCAGACAAATGTTGACTTGATTGTGATAGCCTTCTAGATACTCAGCAAGGCATTCTCTGTTGAAAAAAAAATTCAAAAAGAGGAAAAATGACTCTGAAAAAGAGACATCACCGCACAGGACTTCGCAGTTCAAAGGCTGCCCTTGGCTGAGTCAGGTTATGCGGGGAAATGAGATAAGAAATGAGGCAATATCTTACCTCGTGACAGTCTCTTTAAACGGCCTCTCCACTTGACCTAGGTATTTCTCCAAGTCGATAGGGGAACTGTCGTCAGCCGCCTGTGTGTGCACACAATATTCCACGACAAAAAAAAACTCTTTTCAACACCAAAATTCAAGACCGTTGTACTTATTTTCATTCAAGCTACGGACATAAATCAAATTTGCTCAACCGCAAATTAATGAGTCATACTTGTTACTTCAAGTTCTCTCTTTTTAGATTTAGTGTTTCTAGAAGTTTTATACATCACCTTTTGCTCTAATGGCATGAATTTATAACATTCTCACATCGAATTACAACATGCTGTACCATTACCACTACATATTAACCAGTACCTTGACTATAATCCAAAAATGACTCAGTCTCACAGAGCCACACGTTGTATATTCAGCATGTTTTAGGCACGACTGGCTCTAGGGGTATAAAGCTATCCCGTTTTGATGGTGCACTTCGACTGACAGTGGCTGGAGCGAATCGCTGAACACGAAAGGGAGGATCAGAGGTGGAGAGAAATACAAATTGAGAGAAGTTCACTCTGAGGTTTTTGGCTTATGGTTCTGCACTACTGAACTTCACACTGATATTCCCTCTGGAACGTTCCGGATTCTTAGGGGAGTGTTGCAAGTCAGAGTCAGAGCCTGAGCCTGGTTGAATGTCGCTAAGTTACAATTAAATTTTTAAACGACTAGAGACTGACGCGCTCGCTGCCTGATACCGCGGTGTTACGTACCATTCGTGCCAGGTCTCGTCTCATAGTACTCTGAGAGAGGAGCTGCAGCTTGATCTCAGTCTCCCACTTCCTGCAGTTCTGCACATACTCGTGGCTGCCCAGGCTGTGCTTACTGTAGAGAGGGAAGCAGCGCATGAGGGGTGGAGACCAAGATTCAGGGGTCAGTGACAAGAGAAACTAGCATCAGTTATCAAAGAAAGTGGAGAATGGAAACAATGCTACTACACAGCTCTAAAAAGCTGAGTCAGGCAGTTTTTCTCAATCTGTTCCCCAAAACAGATGGACCTAATTCAATTAATCATCAAAACAGCGAGGATTGTTTTTATTTTGGTCGAGAAGGGGCACAGCAAAAATGCGCATGGCAAGCTGTGAACCTAAGGGACTGAAAAGGAAAAAAAAAACAAAAAAACACTAAATGCTTTTGGGTTGCTATGGAAGAATGATAGTGCAAAAGAGAGGGATACAAACACTGGAATTCAAAAAGCATTCGGAGCAACTTAACACTATTATCACAGGGGGTGGGTACAGGGTAACATTTGCTTACAGACACTCCAGCTTGTTCTGTGTGTCTGCCAAGGTCAGAGGAGGCAAAGAAAACACAGATCAAAAATAAGACACTGGGGAGATGGACTGACACAAAAAGAAACAGACTCAAGTCCTCTGGAAAAAAAAAACAAAAGCAAAGCAAAGAAACAACAGATTTAACTCACATCTACACACTCAGAGAGAGAGAGAGAGAGAGAGAGAGAGAGAGAGAGAGAAAGTGAGAGAGGGGGGGTCACATTTCATTAAAGAAAGACTCAATTCTTCTGAACATTTGGGAGGAGACCTGCTTTTTCCTTGCTCCCTCTGTTCCTTATTAGTTTGAGCAAGTCCACCCTTCACAATGTTGCTTTTGCTGGACAAGTATTGAGGTTGAAAAGGAAATATTTTCCAAAAAAAAAAAAAAGGCAGAATAGCTCTCAGCTCAAGGGAGGTTGGCAGAGCCCTTGTTTATGGATTTTACATTTTTTGGCATTTCCTTCCCTTCTTTTCCTTAACAAAGCGAAAGAAACAAGAGGATAAGGTATGTCTGGTAGAAGGAGATAAAGTCTTGGAGATGGAGAGTGCTGAGAAGAGGGGGGGAAAAAAAAGGGACTCACTTCTGGAGAACCTCCTCCTGGCCGCAAACCTTAAGGACATAGCTGCTGATGTCCACCTGGTTCAGGTCATCATGAACCCAACACAGGGCCTGCATGATCAAGAGTTCCACTGGGGAACTCACTACAACGAAACAGAGAAAGAACGATAGATACATAAAATAATGTATGAGTAAGGTAAGGATGGAGAAACAGATCATTAAAATTAAACCACTGGAGGAAAACTAGTACAGACCAACAGACTGACATTAGGTCCAAGAAAAGTGTAACTCTGAATGCCCTGATTCAGTCTGTATAGTAACATGAGCCTCCATACATTGCACCTGTGACTGTAATGAAAACATATACATTACAACATACCACAAAACAACCACTGTCTATAACAGGGAGGACTTGCCCCTTATTCAACCTGAGCTTTCAAATTGTCACATCTGCGGGCCATAAAAGAAACAATTAGCTTTGGAAATCACCAAAAGAGGGTAACCACAAGCCTGCTGTCAGAGGAAAACACAGTTTTCAATCCCATGACCAACCATGCAAGAAAGCTCTACAAGGTGGTACTATAATGTTGCTAAATGTTGTTCTATGCTCTGACCTTTGTGTTATTCTATATCCAATCAACATTTACTGGCTAACCAGCAAAACCGATCCAGGCTCTGCTGAAACAACGCTTCGCTTATTGCTTGAATGTCTTGATACATGCTTGGTGGCCAAACCAAACATATTCCCTGGGGTTTTTCTCAATACATGACCCAAAGTCATTGGATATGCTAATGCATGCCAGCACTTTTCCCCTTAGTTAGCCTCCAATGTTCTTCAACCTCAGAGCAAGTCAATGACACACAGTTTGAACTCTTCAACTTCCCTTGTCAGGTGGTTAAACATCATGTATTTAAGGAGGAACTTTCTCTGTAAAACAAATAATGTGCGAGGATAACCTGACACCAAACTCGCATTGTTCTTCCAACCATAACTGGTTCCAGGGTCTCGGTTTCATGCCAGCCCACAGACCACCCTTAGATTCAGCAAAAACAGATCCTACGCCCCTCAGTGGAATGAGGCCTGGAACTCTGGGCTGGATTAAAGTTGTGAACCCTGGGCCTGGACTATCCTCTCAGCCTGTTTTTGTGTTGAAACCCTTTTGATGGTCACACCCCATTACCAGCGGTTATGTGGCAGCTTTGAAGACTTGTGGGACGGCAGTAAAAGCTTAAGGGGGAGAGATTTTCTTTTTTCTCTAATCTCCTGACAACGTGCATTCCAAGCAATTCACCTTCCATGCACAAGAACATGCGTGGTGTTGGAAATTTTGGAAGAAAACACAGAATGGGACACTGGGGTTTCAAGCAAAGGAAATACAAGGTCACTAGAATGTAACCTAGGAGAAAAGAAACAGAGCACTATGCTAACATCACTCCACATGTCTAATCGGATTACAGCACAAAAGGATACTGGACCTCTGCGTTTGCAGCCATTATTGGAGTTGTTCAGAGC